>NW_027660283.1:0-240000 GCF_963210335.1 Falco punctatus | reverse complement strand
ACCTTACAGATTTAACCCTGAGAGTTAACCTTAGGACTGAAACGTTAAGACTTAACCCTAAGACTTATCCCCAAGACGTAACTCTAAAGAGTTAACCCTAAGACTTCGGCTTGTGATTTAAACTTTAGACTGAACGCTAAGACTTAAAATTACGATTTAACATTAAGATTTAACCATAAGACTTAACCCTAAGACTTCAGGTTAAGTTTTAACCTTAAGACTCAGCCCTGAGACTTAGTCGTGAAATTTATCCATAAGACTTATCCCTAAAACTGAAAACTGAGACTTAAACCTAAGATTTAACCTCAAGACTTAACCCTAAAACGTAGCCCTGAGACTTATCCTTGAGCTTTAACCTTGATACTTAATCCTGAGACTTAGCCCTAAGACTTATCCCCAAGACATAACTCTAAGGCTTAACCCTAAGACTTAACCTTAAGGCTCAACCTTAAGACTTAACATTAAGACTTAACCCTGAGACTTAACCATAAGACTTATCCTCAAGATTGTACTCTAAGACTTAACCCTAAGACTTAAGATGAAGACTTAACCCTAAGACTCAATCTATGAGATGTAAACTTAAGACTTAATTAACCCTAAGGCTCAATCTATGAGATGTAAACTTAAGACTTAACCTTTAGGAATTAACCCTGACACTTAACCTTAAGGCTTAACCCTAAGACTTAAGCTTAAGGTTTAAACTTAAGACTTATCCCTAAGACATAATCCTGAGACTTAACCCTAAGACTTAACCTCAAGTTTAACTTCAAAACTTAACCCTAAGACTGAATCCTAAGACACAACTTGACCACGTAACCCTGAGACTTAACCTTGAGACTTTACCTTGAAATTTAACCCTGGGATTTAACCCTAAGTCTTAATGCTAAGACTTAACTTGAAGATGTACCATTAAGACTTAACCTTAAAGCGTAACCTTAAGATTTACACTCAATACTTAACCCTAAGACTTAACCCTATGACTTAAACTTAAGGTTAAACCTTAAGACAAAACTTGAAGACTTAATTCAAAGACTTATCCCTAAGACTCAACACTGAGACTTAAACCTAAGATTTAAGACTTAACCCTAAGACTTTAGCCCCAAGACTTAAGTCTAAGACTTCAAGTTATGAATTAAACTTTAGACTTAACCCTAAGACTCAAGCCATAAGACTTCACCTTAAGACTTCACCTGAAGACTTAACCTTAAAATTTAACCCTAAGACTGAACCCTAAAATATAACTTTTAAGACTTAACAATAAGACTGAACATTAAGACACAACCTTACGACTTCTACCCTGAGACCTAACCTTGAGACTTAACACTGAGATTTAACCCTAAGACTTAACTTTAAGATGTAACATTCGGACTTAACCTTAAAACTTAACCCTAAGTCTCAACCTTAAGAAGTAACTTGAAGACTTAACCCTGAGAATGAACTCTAAGACTTCAACTTCCTAATGAACGCTCAGATATAACCCTCAGACTTAAACTTAAGAAATAACCCTAAGACTTAACCTTAATATTTAACTTGAAGATGTAACCTTAAGGCTTAACCCTAAACTTAACCCTAAGAGTTAACCTTAAGTGTTGACCTTACAGATTTAACCCTGAGAGTTAACCTTAGGACTGAAACGTTAAGACTTAACCCTAAGACTTATCCCCAAGACGTAACTCTAAAGAGTTAACCCTAAGACTTCGGCTTGTGATTTAAACTTTAGACTGAACGCTAAGACTTAAAATTACGATTTAACATGAAGATTTAACCATAAGACTTAACCCTAAGACTTCAGGTTAAGTTTTAACCTTAAGACTCAGCCCTGAGACTTAGTCGTGAAATTTATCCATAAGACTTATCCCTAAAACTGAAAACCGAGACTTAAACCTAAGATTTAACCTCAAGACTTAACCCTAAAACGTAGCCCTGAGACTTATCCTTGAGCTTTAACCTTGATACTTAATCCTGAGACTTAGCCCTAAGACTTATCCCCAAGACATAACTCTAAGGCTTAACCCTAAGACTTAACCTTAAGGCTCAACCTTAAGACTTAACATTAAGACTTAACCCTGAGACTTAACCATAAGACTTATCCTCAAGATTGTACTCTAAGACTTAACCCTAAGACTTAAGATGAAGACTTAACCCTAAGACTCAATCTATGAGATGTAAACTTAAGACTTAATGAACCCTAAGACTCAATCTATGAGATGTAAACTTAAGACTTAACCTTTAGGAATTAACCCTGACACTTAACCTTAAGGCTTAACCCTAAGACTTAAGCTTAAGGTTTAAACTTAAGACTTATCCCTAAGACATAATCCTGAGACTTAACCCTAAGACTTAACCACAAGTTTATATTCAAAACTTAACCCTAAGACTGAATCCTAAGACACAACTTGACCACGTAACCCTGAGACTTAACCTTGAGACTTTACCTTGAAATTTAACCCTGGGATTTAACCCTAAGTCTTAATGCTAAGACTTAACTTTAAGATGTACCATTAAGACTTAACCTTAAAGCGTAACCTTAAGATTTACACTCAATACTTAACCCTAAGACTTAACCCTATGACTTAAACTTAAGGTTAAACCTTAAGACAAAACTTGAAGACTTAATTCAAAGACTTATCCCTAAGACTCAACACTGAGACTTAAACCTAAGATTTAAGACTTAACCCTAAGACTTAGCCCCAAGACTTAAGTCTAAGACTTAAACTTATGAATTAAACTTTAGACTTAACCCTAAGACTCAAGCCATAAGACTTCACCTTAAGACTTCACCTGAAGACTTAACCTTAAAATTTAACCCTAAGACTGAACCCTAAAATATAACTTTTAAGACTTAACAATAAGACTGAACATTAAGACACAACCTTACGACTTCTACCCTGAGACCTAACCTTGAGACTTAACACTGAGATTTAACCCTAAGACTTAACTTTAAGATGTAACATTCGGACTTAACCTTAAAACTTAACCCTAAGTCTCAACCTTAAGAAGTAACTTGAAGACTTAACCCTGAGAATGAACTCTAAGACTTCAACTTCCTAATGAACGCTCAGATATAACCCTCAGACTTAAACTTAAGAAATAACCCTAAGACTTAACCTTAATATTTAACTTGAAGATGTAACCTTAAGGCTTAACCCTAAACTTAACCCTAAGAGTTAACCTTAAGTGTTGACCTTACAGATTTAACCCTGAGAGTTAACCTTAGGACTGAAACGTTAAGACTTAACCCTAAGACTTATCCCCAAGACGTAACTCTAAAGAGTTAACCCTAAGACTTCGGCTTGTGATTTAAACTTTAGACTGAACGCTAAGACTTAAAATTACGATTTAACATTAAGATTTAACCATAAGACTTAACCCTAAGACTTCAGGTTAAGTTTTAACCTTAAGACTCAGCCCTGAGACTTAGTCGTGAAATTTATCCATAAGACTTATCCCTAAAACTGAAAACTGAGACTTAAACCTAAGATTTAACCTCAAGACTTAACCCTAAAACGTAGCCCTGAGACTTATCCTTGAGCTTTAACCTTGATACTTAATCCTGAGACTTAGCCCTAAGACTTATCCCCAAGACATAACTCTAAGGCTTAACCCTAAGACTTAACCTTAAGGCTCAACCTTAAGACTTAACATTAAGACTTAACCCTGAGACTTAACCATAAGACTTATCCTCAAGATTGTACTCTAAGACTTAAGATGAAGACTTAACCCTAAGACTCAATCTATGAGATGTAAACTTAAGACTTAATGAACCCTAAGGCTCAATCTATGAGATGTAAACTTAAGACTTAACCTTTAGGAATTAACCCTGACACTTAACCTTAAGGCTTAACCCTAAGACTTAAGCTTAAGGTTTAAACTTAAGACTTATCCCTAAGACATAATCCTGAGACTTAACCCTAAGACTTAACCTCAAGGTTAACTTCAAAACTTAACCCTAAGACTGAATCCTAAGACACAACTTGACCACGTAACCCTGAGACTTAACCTTGAGACTTTACCTTGAAATTTAACCCTGGGATTTAACCCTAAGTCTTAATGCTATAACTTAACTTGAAGATGTACCATTAAGACTTAACCTTAAAGCGTAACCTTAAGATTTACACTCAATACTTAACCCTAAGACTTAACCCTATGACTTAAACTTAAGGTTAAACCTTAAGACAAAACCTGAAGACTTAATTCAAAGACTTATCCCTAAGACTCAACACTGAGACTTAAACCTAAGATTTAAGACTTAACCCTAAGACTTAGCCCCAAGACTTAAGTCTAAGACTTCAACTTATGAATTAAACTTTAGACTTAACCCTAAGACTCAAGCCATAAGACTTCACCTTAAGACTTCACCTGAAGACTTAACCTTAAAATTTAACCCTAAGACTGAACCCTAAAATATAACTTTTAAGACTTAACAATAAGACTGAACATTAAGACACAACCTTACGACTTCTACCCTGAGACCTAACCTTGAGACTTAACACTGAGATTTAACCCTAAGACTTAACTTTAAGATGTAACATTCGGACTTTACCTTAAAACTTAACCCTAAGTCTCAACCTTAAGAAGTAACTTGAAGACTTAACCCTGAGAATGAACTCTAAGACTTCAACTTAATAATGAACGCTCAGATATAACCCTCAGACTTAAACTTAAGAAATAACCCTAAGACTTAACCTTAATATTTAACTTGAAGATGTAACCTTAAGGCTTAACCCTAAACTTAACCCTAAGAGTTAACCTTAAGTGTTGACCTTACAGATTTAACCCTAAGAGTTAACCTTAGGACTGAAACGTTAAGACTTAACCCTAAGACTTATCCCCAAGACGTAACTCTAAAGAGTTAACCCTAAGACTTCGGCTTGTGATTTAAACTTTAGACTGAACGCTAAGACTTAAAATTACGATTTAACATGAAGATTTAACCATAAGACTTAACCCTAAGACTTCAGGTTAAGTTTTAACCTTAAGACTCAGCCCTGAGACTTAGTCGTGAAATTTATCCATAAGACTTATCCCTAAAACTGAAAACTGAGACTTAAACCTAAGATTTAACCTCAAGACTTAACCCTAAAACGTAGCCCTGAGACTTATCCTTGAGCTTTAACCTTGATACTTAATCCTGAGACTTAGCCCTAAGACTTATCCCCAAGACATAACTCTAAGGCTTAACCCTAAGACTTAACCTTAAGGCTCAACCTTAAGACTTAACATTAAGACTTAACCCTGAGACTTAACCATAAGACTTATCCTCAAGATTGTACTCTAAGACTTAAGATGAAGACTTAACCCTAAGACTCAATCTATGAGATGTAAACTTAAGACTTAATGAACCCTAAGGCTCAATCTATGAGATGTAAACTTAAGACTTAACCTTTAGGAATTAACCCTGACACTTAACCTTAAGGCTTAACCCTAAGACTTAAGCTTAAGGTTTAAACTTAAGACTTATCCCTAAGACATAATCCTGAGACTTAACCCTAAGACTTAACCACAAGTTTAACTTCAAAACTTAACCCTAAGACTGAATCCTAAGACACAACTTGACCACGTAACCCTGAGACTTAACCTTGAGACTTTACCTTGAAATTTAACCCTGGGATTTAACCCTAAGTCTTAATGCTAAGACTTAACTTTAAGATGTACCATTAAGACTTAACCTTAAAGCGTAACCTTAAGATTTACACTCAATACTTAACCCTAAGACTTAACCCTATGACTTAAACTTAAGGTTAAACCTTAAGACAAAACTTGAAGACTTAATTCAAAGACTTATCCCTAAGACTCAACACTGAGACTTAAACCTAAGATTTAAGACTTAACCCTAAGACTTAGCCCCAAGACTTAAGTCTAAGACTTCAAGTTATGAATTAAACTTTAGACTTAACCCTAAGACTCAAGCCATAAGACTTCACCTTAAGACTTCACCTGAAGACTTAACCTTAAAATTTAACCCTAAGACTGAACCCTAAAATATAACTTTTAAGACTTAACAATAAGACTGAACATTAAGACACAACCTTACGACTTCTACCCTGAGACCTAACCTTGAGACTTAACACTGAGATTTAACCCTAAGACTTAACTTTAAGATGTAACATTCGGACGTTACCTTAAAACTTAACCCTAAGTCTCAACCTTAAGAAGTAACTTAAAGACTTAACCCTGAGAATGAACTCTAAGACTTCAACTTAATAATGAACGCTCAGATATAACCCTCAGACTTAAACTTAAGAAATAACCCTAAGACTTAACCTTAATATTTAACTTGAAGATGTAACCTTAAGGCTTAACCCTAAACTTAACCCTAAGAGTTAACCTTAAGTGTTGACCTTACAGATTTAACCCTAAGAGTTAACCTTAGGACTGAAACGTTAAGACTTAACCCTAAGACTTATCCCCAAGACGTAACTCTAAAGAGTTAACCCTAAGACTTCGGCTTGTGATTTAAACTTTAGACTGAACGCTAAGACTTAAAATTACGATTTAACATGAAGATTTAACCATAAGACTTAACCCTAAGACTTCAGGTTAAGTTTTAACCTTAAGACTCAGCCCTGAGACTTAGTCGTGAAATTTATCCATAAGACTTATCCCTAAAACTGAAAACTGAGACTTAAACCTAAGATTTAACCTCAAGACTTAACCCTAAAACGTAGCCCTGAGACTTATCCTTGAGCTTTAACCTTGATACTTAATCCTGAGACTTAGCCCTAAGACTTATCCCCAAGACATAACTCTAAGGCTTAACCCTAAGACTTAACCTTAAGGCTCAACCTTAAGACTTAACATTAAGACTTAACCCTGAGACTTAACCATAAGACTTATCCTCAAGATTGTACTCTAAGACTTAAGATGAAGACTTAACCCTAAGACTCAATCTATGAGATGTAAACTTAAGACTTAATGAACCCTAAGGCTCAATCTATGAGATGTAAACTTAAGACTTAACCTTTAGGAATTAACCCTGACACTTAACCTTAAGGCTTAACCCTAAGACTTAAGCTTAAGGTTTAAACTTAAGACTTATCCCTAAGACATAATCCTGAGACTTAACCCTAAGACTTAACCACAAGTTTAACTTCAAAACTTAACCCTAAGACTGAATCCTAAGACACAACTTGACCACGTAACCCTGAGACTTAACCTTGAGACTTTACCTTGAAATTTAACCCTGGGATTTAACCCTAAGTCTTAATGCTAAGACTTAACTTGAAGATGTACCATTAAGACTTAACCTTAAAGCGTAACCTTAAGATTTACACTCAATACTTAACCCTAAGACTTAACCCTATGACTTAAACTTAAGGTTAAACCTTAAGACAAAACTTGAAGACTTAATTCAAAGACTTATCCCTAAGACTCAACACTGAGACTTAAACCTAAGATTTAAGACTTAACCCTAAGACTTAGCCCCAAGACTTAAGTCTAAGACTTCAACTTATGAATTAAACTTTAGACTTAACCCTAAGACTCAAGCCATAAGACTTCACCTTAAGACTTCACCTGAAGACTTAACCTTAAAATTTAACCCTAAGACTGAACCCTAAAATATAACTTTTAAGACTTAACAATAAGACTGAACATTAAGACACAACCTTACGACTTCTACCCTGAGACCTAACCTTGAGACTTAACACTGAGATTTAACCCTAAGACTTAACTTTAAGATGTAACATTCGGACTTAACCTTAAAACTTAACCCTAAGTCTCAACCTTAAGAAGTAACTTGAAGACTTAACCCTGAGAATGAACTCTAAGACTTCAACTTAATAATGAACGCTCAGATATAACCCTCAGACTTAAACTTAAGAAATAACCCTAAGACTTAACCTTAATATTTAACTTGAAGATGTAACCTTAAGGCTTAACCCTAAACTTAACCCTAAGAGTTAACCTTAAGTGTTGACCTTACAGATTTAACCCTGAGAGTTAACCTTAGGACTGAAACGTTAAGACTTAACCCTAAGACTTATCCCCAAGACGTAACTCTAAAGAGTTAACCCTAAGACTTCGGCTTGTGATTTAAACTTTAGACTGAATGCTAAGACTTAAAATTACGATTTAACATGAAGATTTAACCATAAGACTTAACCCTAAGACTTCAGGTTAAGTTTTAACCTTAAGACTCAGCCCTGAGACTTAGTCGTGAAATTTATCCATAAGACTTATCCCTAAAACTGAAAACTGAGACTTAAACCTAAGATTTAACCTGAAGACTTAACCCTAAAACGTAGCCCTGAGACTTATCCTTGAGCTTTAACCTTGATACTTAATCCTGAGACTTAGCCCTAAGACTTATCCCCAAGACATAACTCTAAGGCTTAACCCTAAGACTTAACCTTAAGGCTCAACCTTAAGACTTAACATTAAGACTTAACCCTGAGACTTAACCATAAGACTTATCCTCAAGATTGTACTCTAAGACTTAAGATGAAGACTTAACCCTAAGACTCAATCTATGAGATGTAAACTTAAGACTTAATGAACCCTAAGGCTCAATCTATGAGATGTAAACTTAAGACTTAACCTTTAGGAATTAACCCTGACACTTAACCTTAAGGCTTAACCCTAAGACTTAAGCTTAAGGTTTAAACTTAAGACTTATCCCTAAGACATAATCCTGAGACTTAACCCTAAGACTTAACCACAAGTTTAACTTCAAAACTTAACCCTAAGACTGAATCCTAAGACACAACTTGACCACGTAACCCTGAGACTTAACCTTGAGACTTTACCTTGAAATTTAACCCTGGGATTTAACCCTAAGTCTTAATGCTATAACTTAACTTGAAGATGTACCATTAAGACTTAACCTTAAAGCGTAACCTTAAGATTTACACTCAATACTTAACCCTAAGACTTAACCCTATGACTTAAACTTAAGGTTAAACCTTAAGACAAAACCTGAAGACTTAATTCAAAGACTTATCCCTAAGACTCAACACTGAGACTTAAACCTAAGATTTAAGACTTAACCCTAAGACTTAGCCCCAAGACTTAAGTCTAAGACTTCAACTTATAAATTAAACTTTAGACTTAACCCTAAGACTCAAGCCATAAGACTTAACCTAAAGACTTAACCTTAAAATTTAACCCTAAGACTGAACCCTAAAATATAACTTTTAAGACTTAACAATAAGACTGAACATTAAGACACAACCTTACGACTTCTACCCTGAGACCTAACCTTGAGACTTAACACTGAGATTTAACCCTAAGACTTAACTTTAAGATGTAACATTCGGACTTTACCTTAAAACTTAACCCTAAGTCTCAACCTTAAGAAGTAACTTGAAGACTTAACCCTGAGAATGAACTCTAAGACTTCAACTTCCTAATGAACGCTCAGATATAACCCTCAGACTTAAACTTAAGAAATAACCCTAAGACTTAACCTTAATATTTAACTTGAAGATGTAACCTTAAGGCTTAACCCTAAACTTAACCCTAAGAGTTAACCTTAAGTGTTGACCTTACAGATTTAACCCTAAGAGTTAACCTTAGGACTGAAACGTTAAGACTTAACCCTAAGACTTATCCCCAAGACGTAACTCTAAAGAGTTAACCCTAAGACTTCAGCTTGTGATTTAAACTTTAGACTGAACGCTAAGACTTAAAATTACGATTTAACATGAAGATTTAACCATAAGACTTAACCCTAAGACTTCAGGTTAAGTTTTAACCTTAAGACTCAGCCCTGAGACTTAGTCGTGAAATTTATCCATAAGACTTATCCCTAAAACTGAAAACTGAGACTTAAACCTAAGATTTAACCTGAAGACTTAACCCTAAAACGTAGCCCTGAGACTTATCCTTGAGCTTTAACCTTGATACTTAATCCTGAGACTTAGCCCTAAGACTTATCCCCAAGACATAACTCTAAGGCTTAACCCTAAGACTTAACCTTAAGGCTCAACCTTAAGACTTAACATTAAGACTTAACCCTGAGACTTAACCATAAGACTTATCCTCAAGATTGTACTCTAAGACTTAACCCTAAGACTTAAGATGAAGACTTAACCCTAAGACTCAATCTATGAGATGTAAACTTAAGACTTAATGAACCCTAAGGCTCAATCTATGAGATGTAAACTTAAGACTTAACCTTTAGGAATTAACCCTGACACTTAACCTTAAGGCTTAACCCTAAGACTTAAGCTTAAGGTTTAAACTTAAGACTTATCCCTAAGACATAATCCTGAGACTTAACCCTAAGACTTAACCTCAAGTTTAACTTCAAAACTTAACCCTAAGACTGAATCCTAAGACACAACTTGACCACGTAACCCTGAGACTTAACCTTGAGACTTTACCTTGAAATTTAACCCTGGGATTTAACCCTAAGTCTTAATGCTAAGACTTAACTTGAAGATGTACCATTAAGACTTAACCTTAAAGCGTAACCTTAAGATTTACACTCAATACTTAACCCTAAGACTTAACCCTATGACTTAAACTTAAGGTTAAACCTTAAGACAAAACTTGAAGACTTAATTCAAAGACTTATCCCTAAGACTCAACACTGAGACTTAAACCTAAGATTTAAGACTTAACCCTAAGACTTAGCCCCAAGACTTAAGTCTAAGACTTCAAGTTATGAATTAAACTTTAGACTTAACCCTAAGACTCAAGCCATAAGACTTCACCTTAAGACTTCACCTGAAGACTTAACCTTAAAATTTAACCCTAAGACTGAACCCTAAAATATAACTTTTAAGACTTAACAATAAGACTGAACATTAAGACACAACCTTACGACTTCTACCCTGAGACCTAACCTTGAGACTTAACACTGAGATTTAACCCTAAGACTTAACTTTAAGATGTAACATTCGGACTTAACCTTAAAACTTAACCCTAAGTCTCAACCTTAAGAAGTAACTTGAAGACTTAACCCTGAGAATGAACTCTAAGACTTCAACTTCCTAATGAACGCTCAGATATAACCCTCAGACTTAAACTTAAGAAATAACCCTAAGACTTAACCTTAATATTTAACTTGAAGATGTAACCTTAAGGCTTAACCCTAAACTTAACCCTAAGAGTTAACCTTAAGTGTTGACCTTACAGATTTAACCCTGAGAGTTAACCTTAGGACTGAAACGTTAAGACTTAACCCTAAGACTTATCCCCAAGACGTAACTCTAAAGAGTTAACCCTAAGACTTCGGCTTGTGATTTAAACTTTAGGCTGAACGCTAAGACTTAAAATTACGATTTAACATTAAGATTTAACCATAAGACTTAACCCTAAGACTTCAGGTTAAGTTTTAACCTTAAGACTCAGCCCTGAGACTTAGTCGTGAAATTTATCCATAAGACTTATCCCTAAAACTGAAAACTGAGACTTAAACCTAAGATTTAACCTCAAGACTTAACCCTAAAACATAGCCCTGAGACTTATCCTTGAGCTTTAACCTTGATACTTAATCCTGAGACTTAGCCCTAAGACTTATCCCCAAGACATAACTCTAAGGCTTAACCCTAAGACTTAACCTTAAGGCTCAACCTTAAGACTTAACATTAAGACTTAACCCTGAGACTTAACCATAAGACTTATCCTCAAGATTGTACTCTAAGACTTAAGATGAAGACTTAACCCTAAGACTCAATCTATGAGATGTAAACTTAAGACTTAATGAACCCTAAGACTCAATCTATGAGATGTAAACTTAAGACTTAACCTTTAGGAATTAACCCTGACACTTAACCTTAAGGCTTAACCCTAAGACTTAAGCTTAAGGTTTAAACTTAAGACTTATCCCTAAGACATAATCCTGAGACTTAACCCTAAGACTTAACCACAAGTTTAACTTCAAAACTTAACCCTAAGACTGAATCCTAAGACACAACTTGACCACGTAACCCTGAGACTTAACCTTGAGACTTTACCTTGAAATTTAACCCTGGGATTTAACCCTAAGTCTTAATGCTAAGACTTAACTTGAAGATGTACCATTAAGACTTAACCTTAAAGCGTAACCTTAAGATTTACACTCAATACTTAACCCTAAGACTTAACCCTATGACTTAAACTTAAGGTTAAACCTTAAGACAAAACTTGAAGACTTAATTCAAAGACTTATCCCTAAGACTCAACACTGAGACTTAAACCTAAGATTTAAGACTTAACCCTAAGACTTAGCCCCAAGACTTAAGTCTAAGACTTCAACTTATGAATTAAACTTTAGACTTAACCCTAAGACTCAAGCCATAAGACTTCACCTTAAGACTTCACCTGAAGACTTAACCTTAAAATTTAACCCTAAGACTGAACCCTAAAATATAACTTTTAAGACTTAACAATAAGACTGAACATTAAGACACAACCTTACGACTTCTACCCTGAGACCTAACCTTGAGACTTAACACTGAGATTTAACCCTAAGACTTAACTTTAAGATGTAACATTCGGACTTAACCTTAAAACTTAACCCTAAGTCTCAACCTTAAGAAGTAACTTGAAGACTTAACCCTGAGAATGAACTCTAAGACTTCAACTTAATAATGAACGCTCAGATATAACCCTCAGACTTAAACTTAAGAAATAACCCTAAGACTTAACCTTAATATTTAACTTGAAGATGTAACCTTAAGGCTTAACCCTAAACTTAACCCTAAGAGTTAACCTTAAGTGTTGACCTTACAGATTTAACCCTGAGAGTTAACCTTAGGACTGAAACGTTAAGACTTAACCCTAAGACTTATCCCCAAGACGTAACTCTAAAGAGTTAACCCTAAGACTTCGGCTTGTGATTTAAACTTTAGACTGAACGCTAAGACTTAAAATTACGATTTAACATGAAGATTTAACCATAAGACTTAACCCTAAGACTTCAGGTTAAGTTTTAACCTTAAGACTCAGCCCTGAGACTTAGTCGTGAAATTTATCCATAAGACTTATCCCTAAAACTGAAAACTGAGACTTAAACCTAAGATTTAACCTCAAGACTTAACCCTAAAACGTAGCCCTGAGACTTATCCTTGAGCTTTAACCTTGATACTTAATCCTGAGACTTAGCCCTAAGACTTATCCCCAAGACATAACTCTAAGGCTTAACCCTAAGACTTAACCTTAAGGCTCAACCTTAAGACTTAACATTAAGACTTAACCCTGAGACTTAACCATAAGACTTATCCTCAAGATTGTACTCTAAGACTTAAGATGAAGACTTAACCCTAAGACTCAATCTATGAGATGTAAACTTAAGACTTAATGAACCCTAAGGCTCAATCTATGAGATGTAAACTTAAGACTTAACCTTTAGGAATTAACCCTGACACTTAACCTTAAGGCTTAACCCTAAGACTTAAGCTTAAGGTTTAAACTTAAGACTTATCCCTAAGACATAATCCTGAGACTTAACCCTAAGACTTAACCTCAAGTTTAACTTCAAAACTTAACCCTAAGACTGAATCCTAAGACACAACTTGACCACGTAACCCTGAGACTTAACCTTGAGACTTTACCTTGAAATTTAACCCTGGGATTTAACCCTAAGTCTTAATGCTAAGACTTAACTTGAAGATGTACCATTAAGACTTAACCTTAAAGCGTAACCTTAAGATTTACACTCAATACTTAACCCTAAGACTTAACCCTATGACTTAAACTTAAGGTTAAACCTTAAGACAAAACTTGAAGACTTAATTCAAAGACTTATCCCTAAGACTCAACACTGAGACTTAAACCTAAGATTTAAGACTTAACCCTAAGACTTAGCCCCAAGACTTAAGTCTAAGACTTCAAGTTATGAATTAAACTTTAGACTTAACCCTAAGACTCAAGCCATAAGACTTCACCTTAAGACTTCACCTGAAGACTTAACCTTAAAATTTAACCCTAAGACTGAACCCTAAAATATAACTTTTAAGACTTAACAATAAGACTGAACATTAAGA
This sequence comes from Falco punctatus, assembly GCF_963210335.1. Lineage (NCBI taxonomy): Eukaryota > Metazoa > Chordata > Aves > Falconiformes > Falconidae > Falco > Falco punctatus. Next base: position 226,087 of record NW_027660283.1, on the reverse strand, counting down.
CACAACCTTACGACTTCTACCCTGAGACCTAACCTTGAGACTTAACACTGAGATTTAACCCTAAGACTTAACTTTAAGATGTAACATTCGGACTTAACCTTAAAACTTAACCCTAAGTCTCAACCTTAAGAAGTAACTTGAAGACTTAACCCTGAGAATGAACTCTAAGACTTCAACTTCCTAATGAACGCTCAGATATAACCCTCAGACTTAAACTTAAGAAATAACCCTAAGACTTAACCTTAATATTTAACTTGAAGATGTAACCTTAAGGCTTAACCCTAAACTTAACCCTAAGAGTTAACCTTAAGTGTTGACCTTACAGATTTAACCCTGAGAGTTAACCTTAGGACTGAAACGTTAAGACTTAACCCTAAGACTTATCCCCAAGACGTAACTCTAAAGAGTTAACCCTAAGACTTCGGCTTGTGATTTAAACTTTAGACTGAACGCTAAGACTTAAAATTACGATTTAACATGAAGATTTAACCATAAGACTTAACCCTAAGACTTCAGGTTAAGTTTTAACCTTAAGACTCAGCCCTGAGACTTAGTCGTGAAATTTATCCATAAGACTTATCCCTAAAACTGAAAACTGAGACTTAAACCTAAGATTTAACCTCAAGACTTAACCCTAAAACATAGCCCTGAGACTTATCCTTGAGCTTTAACCTTGATACTTAATCCTGAGACTTAGCCCTAAGACTTATCCCCAAGACATAACTCTAAGGCTTAACCCTAAGACTTAACCTTAAGGCTCAACCTTAAGACTTAACATTAAGACTTAACCCTGAGACTTAACCATAAGACTTATCCTCAAGATTGTACTCTAAGACTTAAGATGAAGACTTAACCCTAAGACTCAATCTATGAGATGTAAACTTAAGACTTAATGAACCCTAAGACTCAATCTATGAGATGTAAACTTAAGACTTAACCTTTAGGAATTAACCCTGACACTTAACCTTAAGGCTTAACCCTAAGACTTAAGCTTAAGGTTTAAACTTAAGACTTATCCCTAAGACATAATCCTGAGACTTAACCCTAAGACTTAACCACAAGTTTAACTTCAAAACTTAACCCTAAGACTGAATCCTAAGACACAACTTGACCACGTAACCCTGAGACTTAACCTTGAGACTTTACCTTGAAATTTAACCCTGGGATTTAACCCTAAGTCTTAATGCTAAGACTTAACTTGAAGATGTACCATTAAGACTTAACCTTAAAGCGTAACCTTAAGATTTACACTCAATACTTAACCCTAAGACTTAACCCTATGACTTAAACTTAAGGTTAAACCTTAAGACAAAACTTGAAGACTTAATTCAAAGACTTATCCCTAAGACTCAACACTGAGACTTAAACCTAAGATTTAAGACTTAACCCTAAGACTTAGCCCCAAGACTTAAGTCTAAGACTTCAACTTATGAATTAAACTTTAGACTTAACCCTAAGACTCAAGCCATAAGACTTCACCTTAAGACTTCACCTGAAGACTTAACCTTAAAATTTAACCCTAAGACTGAACCCTAAAATATAACTTTTAAGACTTAACAATAAGACTGAACATTAAGACACAACCTTACGACTTCTACCCTGAGACCTAACCTTGAGACTTAACACTGAGATTTAACCCTAAGACTTAACTTTAAGATGTAACATTCGGACTTAACCTTAAAACTTAACCCTAAGTCTCAACCTTAAGAAGTAACTTGAAGACTTAACCCTGAGAATGAACTCTAAGACTTCAACTTAATAATGAACGCTCAGATATAACCCTCAGACTTAAACTTAAGAAATAACCCTAAGACTTAACCTTAATATTTAACTTGAAGATGTAACCTTAAGGCTTAACCCTAAACTTAACCCTAAGAGTTAACCTTAAGTGTTGACCTTACAGATTTAACCCTGAGAGTTAACCTTAGGACTGAAACGTTAAGACTTAACCCTAAGACTTATCCCCAAGACGTAACTCTAAAGAGTTAACCCTAAGACTTCGGCTTGTGATTTAAACTTTAGACTGAACGCTAAGACTTAAAATTACGATTTAACATGAAGATTTAACCATAAGACTTAACCCTAAGACTTCAGGTTAAGTTTTAACCTTAAGACTCAGCCCTGAGACTTAGTCGTGAAATTTATCCATAAGACTTATCCCTAAAACTGAAAACTGAGACTTAAACCTAAGATTTAACCTCAAGACTTAACCCTAAAACGTAGCCCTGAGACTTATCCTTGAGCTTTAACCTTGATACTTAATCCTGAGACTTAGCCCTAAGACTTATCCCCAAGACATAACTCTAAGGCTTAACCCTAAGACTTAACCTTAAGGCTCAACCTTAAGACTTAACATTAAGACTTAACCCTGAGACTTAACCAGAAGACTTATCCTCAAGATTGTACTCTAAGACTTAAGATGAAGACTTAACCCTAAGACTCAATCTATGAGATGTAAACTTAAGACTTAATGAACCCTAAGACTCAATCTATGAGATGTAAACTTAAGACTTAACCTTTAGGAATTAACCCTGACACTTAACCTTAAGGCTTAACCCTAAGACTTAAGCTTAAGGTTTAAACTTAAGACTTATCCCTAAGACATAATCCTGAGACTTAACCCTAAGACTTAACCACAAGTTTAACTTCAAAACTTAACCCTAAGACTGAATCCTAAGACACAACTTGACCACGTAACCCTGAGACTTAACCTTGAGACTTTACCTTGAAATTTAACCCTGGGATTTAACCCTAAGTCTTAATGCTATAACTTAACTTGAAGATGTACCATTAAGACTTAACCTTAAAGCGTAACCTTAAGATTTACACTCAATACTTAACCCTAAGACTTAACCCTATGACTTAAACTTAAGGTTAAACCTTAAGACAAAACTTGAAGACTTAATTCAAAGACTTATCCCTAAGACTCAACACTGAGACTTAAACCTAAGATTTAAGACTTAACCCTAAGACTTAGCCCCAAGACTTAAGTCTAAGACTTCAAGTTATGAATTAAACTTTAGACTTAACCCTAAGACTCAAGCCATAAGACTTCACCTTAAGACTTCACCTGAAGACTTAACCTTAAAATTTAACCCTAAGACTGAACCCTAAAATATAACTTTTAAGACTTAACAATAAGACTGAACATTAAGACACAACCTTACGACTTCTACCCTGAGACCTAACCTTGAGACTTAACACTGAGATTTAACCCTAAGACTTAACTTTAAGATGTAACATTCGGACTTTACCTTAAAACTTAACCCTAAGTCTCAACCTTAAGAAGTAACTTGAAGACTTAACCCTGAGAATGAACTCTAAGACTTCAACTTAATAATGAACGCTCAGATATAACCCTCAGACTTAAACTTAAGAAATAACCCTAAGACTTAACCTTAATATTTAACTTGAAGATGTAACCTTAAGGCTTAACCCTAAACTTAACCCTAAGAGTTAACCTTAAGTGTTGACCTTACAGATTTAACCCTGAGAGTTAACCTTAGGACTGAAACGTTAAGACTTAACCCTAAGACTTATCCCCAAGACGTAACTCTAAAGAGTTAACCCTAAGACTTCGGCTTGTGATTTAAACTTTAGACTGAACGCTAAGACTTAAAATTACGATTTAACATGAAGATTTAACCATAAGACTTAACCCTAAGACTTCAGGTTAAGTTTTAACCTTAAGACTCAGCCCTGAGACTTAGTCGTGAAATTTATCCATAAGACTTATCCCTAAAACTGAAAACTGAGACTTAAACCTAAGATTTAACCTCAAGACTTAACCCTAAAACGTAGCCCTGAGACTTATCCTTGAGCTTTAACCTTGATACTTAATCCTGAGACTTAGCCCTAAGACTTATCCCCAAGACATAACTCTAAGGCTTAACCCTAAGACTTAACCTTAAGGCTCAACCTTAAGACTTAACATTAAGACTTAACCCTGAGACTTAACCATAAGACTTATCCTCAAGATTGTACTCTAAGACTTAAGATGAAGACTTAACCCTAAGACTCAATCTATGAGATGTAAACTTAAGACTTAACCTTTAGGAATTAACCCTGACACTTAACCTTAAGGCTTAACCCTAAGACTTAAGCTTAAGGTTTAAACTTAAGACTTATCCCTAAGACATAATCCTGAGACTTAACCCTAAGACTTAACCTCAAGTTTAACTTCAAAACTTAACCCTAAGACTGAATCCTAAGACACAACTTGACCACGTAACCCTGAGACTTAACCTTGAGACTTTACCTTGAAATTTAACCCTGGGATTTAACCCTAAGTCTTAATGCTAAGACTTAACTTGAAGATGTACCATTAAGACTTAACCTTAAAGCGTAACCTTAAGATTTACACTCAATACTTAACCCTAAGACTTAACCCTATGACTTAAACTTAAGGTTAAACCTTAAGACAAAACTTGAAGACTTAATTCAAAGACTTATCCCTAAGACTCAACACTGAGACTTAAACCTAAGATTTAAGACTTAACCCTAAGACTTAGCCCCAAGACTTAAGTCTAAGACTTCAACTTATGAATTAAACTTTAGACTTAACCCTAAGACTCAAGCCATAAGACTTCACCTTAAGACTTCACCTGAAGACTTAACCTTAAAATTTAACCCTAAGACTGAACCCTAAAATATAACTTTTAAGACTTAACAATAAGACTGAACATTAAGACACAACCTTACGACTTCTACCCTGAGACCTAACCTTGAGACTTAACACTGAGATTTAACCCTAAGACTTAACTTTAAGATGTAACATTCGGACTTAACCTTAAAACTTAACCCTAAGTCTCAACCTTAAGAAGTAACTTGAAGACTTAACCCTGAGAATGAACTCTAAGACTTCAACTTAATAATGAACGCTCAGATATAACCCTCAGACTTAAACTTAAGAAATAACCCTAAGACTTAACCTTAATATTTAACTTGAAGATGTAACCTTAAGGCTTAACCCTAAACTTAACCCTAAGAGTTAACCTTAAGTGTTGACCTTACAGATTTAACCCTAAGAGTTAACCTTAGGACTGAAACGTTAAGACTTAACCCTAAGACTTATCCCCAAGACGTAACTCTAAAGAGTTAACCCTAAGACTTCGGCTTGTGATTTAAACTTTAGACTGAACGCTAAGACTTAAAATTACGATTTAACATGAAGATTTAACCATAAGACTTAACCCTAAGACTTCAGGTTAAGTTTTAACCTTAAGACTCAGCCCTGAGACTTAGTCGTGAAATTTATCCATAAGACTTATCCCTAAAACTGAAAACTGAGACTTAAACCTAAGATTTAACCTCAAGACTTAACCCTAAAACGTAGCCCTGAGACTTATCCTTGAGCTTTAACCTTGATACTTAATCCTGAGACTTAGCCCTAAGACTTATCCCCAAGACATAACTCTAAGGCTTAACCCTAAGACTTAACCTTAAGGCTCAACCTTAAGACTTAACATTAAGACTTAACCCTGAGACTTAACCAGAAGACTTATCCTCAAGATTGTACTCTAAGACTTAAGATGAAGACTTAACCCTAAGACTCAATCTATGAGATGTAAACTTAAGACTTAATGAACCCTAAGACTCAATCTATGAGATGTAAACTTAAGACTTAACCTTTAGGAATTAACCCTGACACTTAACCTTAAGGCTTAACCCTAAGACTTAAGCTTAAGGTTTAAACTTAAGACTTATCCCTAAGACATAATCCTGAGACTTAACCCTAAGACTTAACCACAAGTTTAACTTCAAAACTTAACCCTAAGACTGAATCCTAAGACACAACTTGACCACGTAACCCTGAGACTTAACCTTGAGACTTTACCTTGAAATTTAACCCTGGGATTTAACCCTAAGTCTTAATGCTATAACTTAACTTGAAGATGTACCATTAAGACTTAACCTTAAAGCGTAACCTTAAGATTTACACTCAATACTTAACCCTAAGACTTAACCCTATGACTTAAACTTAAGGTTAAACCTTAAGACAAAACTTGAAGACTTAATTCAAAGACTTATCCCTAAGACTCAACACTGAGACTTAAACCTAAGATTTAAGACTTAACCCTAAGACTTAGCCCCAAGACTTAAGTCTAAGACTTCAAGTTATGAATTAAACTTTAGACTTAACCCTAAGACTCAAGCCATAAGACTTCACCTTAAGACTTAGCCTGAAGACTTAACCTTAAAATTTAACCCTAAGACTGAACCCTAAAATATAACTTTTAAGACTTAACAATAAGACTGAACATTAAGACACAACCTTACGACTTCTACCCTGAGACCTAACCTTGAGACTTAACACTGAGATTTAACCCTAAGACTTAACTTTAAGATGTAACATTCGGACTTAACCTTAAAACTTAACCCTAAGTCTCAACCTTAAGAAGTAACTTGAAGACTTAACCCTGAGAATGAACTCTAAGACTTCAACTTAATAATGAACGCTCAGATATAACCCTCAGACTTAAACTTAAGAAATAACCCTAAGACTTAACCTTAATATTTAACTTGAAGATGTAACCTTAAGGCTTAACCCTAAACTTAACCCTAAGAGTTAACCTTAAGTGTTGACCTTACAGATTTAACCCTGAGAGTTAACCTTAGGACTGAAACGTTAAGACTTAACCCTAAGACTTATCCCCAAGACGTAACTCTAAAGAGTTAACCCTAAGACTTCGGCTTGTGATTTAAACTTTAGACTGAACGCTAAGACTTAAAATTACGATTTAACATGAAGATTTAACCATAAGACTTAACCCTAAGACTTCAGGTTAAGTTTTAACCTTAAGACTCAGCCCTGAGACTTAGTCGTGAAATTTATCCATAAGACTTATCCCTAAAACTGAAAACTGAGACTTAAACCTAAGATTTAACCTGAAGACTTAACCCTAAAACGTAGCCCTGAGACTTATCCTTGAGCTTTAACCTTGATACTTAATCCTGAGACTTAGCCCTAAGACTTATCCCCAAGACATAACTCTAAGGCTTAACCCTAAGGCTCAACCTTAAGACTTAACATTAAGACTTAACCCTGAGACTTAACCATAAGACTTATCCTCAAGATTGTACTCTAAGACTTAAGATGAAGACTTAACCCTAAGACTCAATCTATGAGATGTAAACTTAAGACTTAATGAACCCTAAGACTCAATCTATGAGATGTAAACTTAAGACTTAACCTTTAGGAATTAACCCTGACACTTAACCTTAAGGCTTAACCCTAAGACTTAAGCTTAAGGTTTAAACTTAAGACTTATCCCTAAGACATAATCCTGAGACTTAACCCTAAGACTTATCCCCAAGACATAACTCTAAGGCTTAACCCTAAGACTTAACCTTAAAGCTCAACCTTAAGACTTAACATTAAGACTTAACCCTGAGACTTAACCATAAGACTTATCCTCAAGATTGTACTCTAAGACTTAAGATGAAGACTTAACCCTAAGACTCAATCTATGAGATGTAAACTTAAGACTTAATGAACCCTAAGGCTCAATCTATGAGATGTAAACTTAAGACTTAACCTTTAGGAATTAACCCTGACACTTAACCTTAAGGCTTAACCCTAAGACTTAAGCTTAAGGTTTAAACTTAAGACTTATCCCTAAGACATAATCCTGAGACTTAACCCTAAGACTTAACCACAAGTTTAACTTCAAAACTTAACCCTAAGACTGAATCCTAAGACACAACTTGACCACGTAACCCTGAGACTTAACCTTGAGACTTTACCTTGAAATTTAACCCTGGGATTTAACCCTAAGTCTTAATGCTAAGACTTAACTTGAAGATGTACCATTAAGACTTAACCTTAAAGCGTAACCTTAAGATTTACACTCAATACTTAACCCTAAGACTTAACCCTATGACTTAAACTTAAGGTTAAACCTTAAGACAAAACTTGAAGACTTAATTCAAAGACTTATCCCTAAGACTCAACACTGAGACTTAAACCTAAGATTTAAGACTTAACCCTAAGACTTAGCCCCAAGACTTAAGTCTAAGACTTCAAGTTATGAATTAAACTTTAGACTTAACCCTAAGACTCAAGCCATAAGACTTCACCTTAAGACTTCACCCGAAGACTTAACCTTAAAATTTAACCCTAAGACTGAACCCTAAAATATAACTTTTAAGACTTAACAATAAGACTGAACATTAAGACACAACCTTACGACTTCTACCCTGAGACCTAACCTTGAGACTTAACACTGAGATTTAACCCTAAGACTTAACTTTAAGATGTAACATTCGGACTTAACCTTAAAACTTAACCCTAAGTCTCAACCTTAAGAAGTAACTTGAAGACTTAACCCTGAGAATGAACTCTAAGACTTCAACTTAATAATGAACGCTCAGATATAACCCTCAGACTTAAACTTAAGAAATAACCCTAAGACTTAACCTTAATATTTAACTTGAAGATGTAACCTTAAGGCTTAACCCTAAACTTAACCCTAAGAGTTAACCTTAAGTGTTGACCTTACAGATTTAACCCTGAGAGTTAACCTTAGGACTGAAACGTTAAGACTTAACCCTAAGACTTATCCCCAAGACGTAACTCTAAAGAGTTAACCCTAAGACTTCAGCTTGTGATTTAAACTTTAGACTGAACGCTAAGACTTAAAATTACGATTTAACATTAAGATTTAACCATAAGACTTAACCCTAAGACTTCAGGTTAAGTTTTAACCTTAAGACTCAGCCCTGAGACTTAGTCGTGAAATTTATCCATAAGACTTATCCCTAAAACTGAAAACTGAGACCTAAACCTAAGATTTAACCTGAAGACGTAACCCTAAAACGTAGCCCTGAGACTTATCCTTGAGCTTTAACCTTGATACTTAATCCTGAGACTTAGCCCTAAGACTTATCCCCAAGACATAACTCTAAGGCTTAACCCTAAGACTTAACCTTAAGGCTCAACCTTAAGACTTAACATTAAGACTTAACCCTGAGACTTAACCAGAAGACTTATCCTCAAGATTGTACTCTAAGACTTAAGATGAAGACTTAACCCTAAGACTCAATCTATGAGATGTAAACTTAAGACTTAATGAACCCTAAGACTCAATCTATGAGATGTAAACTTAAGACTTAACCTTTAGGAATTAACCCTGACACTTAACCTTAAGGCTTAACCCTAAGACTTAAGCTTAAGGTTTAAACTTAAGACTTATCCCTAAGACATAATCCTGAGACTTAACCCTAAGACTTAACCACAAGTTTAACTTCAAAACTTAACCCTAAGACTGAATCCTAAGACACAACTTGACCACGTAACCCTGAGACTTAACCTTGAGACTTTACCTTGAAATTTAACCCTGGGATTTAACCCTAAGTCTTAATGCTAAGACTTAACTTGAAGATGTACCATTAAGACTTAACCTTAAAGCGTAACCTTAAGATTTACACTCAATACTTAACCCTAAGACTTAACCCTATGACTTAAACTTAAGGTTAAACCTTAAGACAAAACCTGAAGACTTAATTCAAAGACTTATCCCTAAGACTCAACACTGAGACTTAAACCTAAGATTTAAGACTTAACCCTAAGACTTAGCCCCAAGACTTAAGTCTAAGACTTCAAGTTATGAATTAAACTTTAGACTTAACCCTAAGACTCAAGCCATAAGACTTCACCTGAAGACTTCACCTGAAGACTTAACCTTAAAATTTAACCCTAAGACTGAACCCTAAAATATAACTTTTAAGACTTAACAATAAGACTGAACATTAAGACACAACCTTACGACTTCTACCCTGAGACCTAACCTTGAGACTTAACACTGAGATTTAACCCTAAGACTTAACTTTAAGATGTAACATTCGGACTTAACCTTAAAACTTAACCCTAAGTCTCAACCTTAAGAAGTAACTTGAAGACTTAACCCTGAGAATGAACTCTAAGACTTCAACTTCCTAATGAACGCTCAGATATAACCCTCAGACTTAAACTTAAGAAATAACCCTAAGACTTAACCTTAATATTTAACTTGAAGATGTAACCTTAAGGCTTAACCCTAAACTTAACCCTAAGAGTTAACCTTAAGTGTTGACCTTACAGATTTAACCCTGAGAGTTAACCTTAGGACTGAAACGTTAAGACTTAACCCTAAGACTTATCCCCAAGACGTAACTCTAAAGAGTTAACCCTAAGACTTCGGCTTGTGATTTAAACTTTAGACTGAACGCTAAGACTTAAAATTACGATTTAACATGAAGATTTAACCATAAGACTTAACCCTAAGACTTCAGGTTAAGTTTTAACCTTAAGACTCAGCCCTGAGACTTAGTCGTGAAATTTATCCATAAGACTTATCCCTAAAACTGAAAACTGAGACTTAAACCTAAGATTTAACCTCAAGACTTAACCCTAAAACGTAGCCCTGAGACTTATCCTTGAGCTTTAACCTTGATACTTAATCCTGAGACTTAGCCCTAAGACTTATCCCCAAGACATAACTCTAAGGCTTAACCCTAAGACTTAACCTTAAGGCTCAACCTTAAGACTTAACATTAAGACTTAACCCTGAGACTTAACCATAAGACTTATCCTCAAGATTGTACTCTAAGACTTAACCCTAAGACTTAAGATGAAGACTTAACCCTAAGACTCAATCTATGAGATGTAAACTTAAGACTTAATGAACCCTAAGGCTCAATCTATGAGATGTAAACTTAAGACTTAACCTTTAGGAATTAACCCTGACACTTAACCTTAAGGCTTAACCCTAAGACTTAAGCTTAAGGTTTAAACTTAAGACTTATCCCTAAGACATAATCCTGAGACTTAACCCTAAGACTTAACCACAAGTTTAACTTCAAAACTTAACCCTAAGACTGAATCCTAAGACACAACTTGACCACGTAACCCTGAGACTTAACCTTGAGACTTTACCTTGAAATTTAACCCTGGGATTTAACCCTAAGTCTTAATGCTAAGACTTAACTTGAAGATGTACCATTAAGACTTAACCTTAAAGCGTAACCTTAAGATTTACACTCAATACTTAACCCTAAGACTTAACCCTATGACTTAAACTTAAGGTTAAACCTTAAGACAAAACTTGAAGACTTAATTCAAAGACTTATCCCTAAGACTCAACACTGAGACTTAAACCTAAGATTTAAGACTTAACCCTAAGACTTAGCCCCAAGACTTAAGTCTAAGACTTCAAGTTATGAATTAAACTTTAGACTTAACCCTAAGACTCAAGCCATAAGACTTCACCTTAAGACTTCACCCGAAGACTTAACCTTAAAATTTAACCCTAAGACTGAACCCTAAAATATAACTTTTAAGACTTAACAATAAGACTGAACATTAAGACACAACCTTACGACTTCTACCCTGAGACCTAACCTTGAGACTTAACACTGAGATTTAACCCTAAGACTTAACTTTAAGATGTAACATTCGGACTTAACCTTAAAACTTAACCCTAAGTCTCAACCTTAAGAAGTAACTTGAAGACTTAACCCTGAGAATGAACTCTAAGACTTCAACTTAATAATGAACGCTCAGATATAACCCTCAGACTTAAACTTAAGAAATAACCCTAAGACTTAACCTTAATATTTAACTTGAAGATGTAACCTTAAGGCTTAACCCTAAACTTAACCCTAAGAGTTAACCTTAAGTGTTGACCTTACAGATTTAACCCTGAGAGTTAACCTTAGGACTGAAACGTTAAGACTTAACCCTAAGACTTATCCCCAAGACGTAACTCTAAAGAGTTAACCCTAAGACTTCAGCTTGTGATTTAAACTTTAGACTGAACGCTAAGACTTAAAATTACGATTTAACATTAAGATTTAACCATAAGACTTAACCCTAAGACTTCAGGTTAAGTTTTAACCTTAAGACTCAGCCCTGAGACTTAGTCGTGAAATTTATCCATAAGACTTATCCCTAAAACTGAAAACTGAGACCTAAACCTAAGATTTAACCTGAAGACGTAACCCTAAAACGTAGCCCTGAGACTTATCCTTGAGCTTTAACCTTGATACTTAATCCTGAGACTTAGCCCTAAGACTTATCCCCAAGACATAACTCTAAGGCTTAACCCTAAGACTTAACCTTAAGGCTCAACCTTAAGACTTAACATTAAGACTTAACCCTGAGACTTAACCAGAAGACTTATCCTCAAGATTGTACTCTAAGACTTAAGATGAAGACTTAACCCTAAGACTCAATCTATGAGATGTAAACTTAAGACTTAATGAACCCTAAGACTCAATCTATGAGATGTAAACTTAAGACTTAACCTTTAGGAATTAACCCTGACACTTAACCTTAAGGCTTAACCCTAAGACTTAAGCTTAAGGTTTAAACTTAAGACTTATCCCTAAGACATAATCCTGAGACTTAACCCTAAGACTTAACCACAAGTTTAACTTCAAAACTTAACCCTAAGACTGAATCCTAAGACACAACTTGACCACGTAACCCTGAGACTTAACCTTGAGACTTTACCTTGAAATTTAACCCTGGGATTTAACCCTAAGTCTTAATGCTAAGACTTAACTTGAAGATGTACCATTAAGACTTAACCTTAAAGCGTAACCTTAAGATTTACACTCAATACTTAACCCTAAGACTTAACCCTATGACTTAAACTTAAGGTTAAACCTTAAGACAAAACCTGAAGACTTAATTCAAAGACTTATCCCTAAGACTCAACACTGAGACTTAAACCTAAGATTTAAGACTTAACCCTAAGACTTAGCCCCAAGACTTAAGTCTAAGACTTCAAGTTATGAATTAAACTTTAGACTTAACCCTAAGACTCAAGCCATAAGACTTCACCTGAAGACTTCACCTGAAGACTTAACCTTAAAATTTAACCCTAAGACTGAACCCTAAAATATAACTTTTAAGACTTAACAATAAGACTGAACATTAAGACACAACCTTACGACTTCTACCCTGAGACCTAACCTTGAGACTTAACACTGAGATTTAACCCTAAGACTTAACTTTAAGATGTAACATTCGGACTTAACCTTAAAACTTAACCCTAAGTCTCAACCTTAAGAAGTAACTTGAAGACTTAACCCTGAGAATGAACTCTAAGACTTCAACTTCCTAATGAACGCTCAGATATAACCCTCAGACTTAAACTTAAGAAATAACCCTAAGACTTAACCTTAATATTTAACTTGAAGATGTAACCTTAAGGCTTAACCCTAAACTTAACCCTAAGAGTTAACCTTAAGTGTTGACCTTACAGATTTAACCCTGAGAGTTAACCTTAGGACTGAAACGTTAAGACTTAACCCTAAGACTTATCCCCAAGACGTAACTCTAAAGAGTTAACCCTAAGACTTCGGCTTGTGATTTAAACTTTAGACTGAACGCTAAGACTTAAAATTACGATTTAACATGAAGATTTAACCATAAGACTTAACCCTAAGACTTCAGGTTAAGTTTTAACCTTAAGACTCAGCCCTGAGACTTAGTCGTGAAATTTATCCATAAGACTTATCCCTAAAACTGAAAACTGAGACTTAAACCTAAGATTTAACCTCAAGACTTAACCCTAAAACGTAGCCCTGAGACTTATCCTTGAGCTTTAACCTTGATACTTAATCCTGAGACTTAGCCCTAAGACTTATCCCCAAGACATAACTCTAAGGCTTAACCCTAAGACTTAACCTTAAGGCTCAACCTTAAGACTTAACATTAAGACTTAACCCTGAGACTTAACCATAAGACTTATCCTCAAGATTGTACTCTAAGACTTAAGATGAAGACTTAACCCTAAGACTCAATCTATGAGATGTAAACTTAAGACTTAATGAACCCTAAGGCTCAATCTATGAGATGTAAACTTAAGACTTAACCTTTAGGAATTAACCCTGACACTTAACCTTAAGGCTTAACCCTAAGACTTAAGCTTAAGGTTTAAACTTAAGACTTATCCCTAAGACATAATCCTGAGACTTAACCCTAAGACTTAACCTCAAGTTTAACTTCAAAACTTAACCCTAAGACTGAATCCTAAGACACAACTTGACCACGTAACCCTGAGACTTAACCTTGAGACTTTACCTTGAAATTTAACCCTGGGATTTAACCCTAAGTCTTAATGCTAAGACTTAACTTGAAGATGTACCATTAAGACTTAACCTTAAAGCGTAACCTTAAGATTTACACTCAATACTTAACCCTAAGACTTAACCCTATGACTTAAACTTAAGGTTAAACCTTAAGACAAAACTTGAAGACTTAATTCAAAGACTTATCCCTAAGACTCAACACTGAGACTTAAACCTAAGATTTAAGACTTAACCCTAAGACTTAGCCCCAAGACTTAAGTCTAAGACTTCAAGTTATGAATTAAACTTTAGACTTAACCCTAAGACTCAAGCCATAAGACTTCACCTGAAGACTTCACCTGAAGACTTAACCTTAAAATTTAACCCTAAGACTGAACCCTAAAATATAACTTTTAAGACTTAACAATAAGACTGAACATTAAGACACAACCTTACGACTTCTACCCTGAGACCTAACCTTGAGACTTAACACTGAGATTTAACCCTAAGACTTAACTTTAAGATGTAACATTCGGACTTAACCTTAAAACTTAACCCTAAGTCTCAACCTTAAGAAGTAACTTGAAGACTTAACCCTGAGAATGAACTCTAAGACTTCAACTTCCTAATGAACGCTCAGATATAACCCTCAGACTTAAACTTAAGAAATAACCCTAAGACTTAACCTTAATATTTAACTTGAAGATGTAACCTTAAGGCTTAACCCTAAACTTAACCCTAAGAGTTAACCTTAAGTGTTGACCTTACAGATTTAACCCTGAGAGTTAACCTTAGGACTGAAACGTTAAGACTTAACCCTAAGACTTATCCCCAAGACGTAACTCTAAAGAGTTAACCCTAAGACTTCGGCTTGTGATTTAAACTTTAGACTGAACGCTAAGACTTAAAATTACGATTTAACATGAAGATTTAACCATAAGACTTAACCCTAAGACTTCAGGTTAAGTTTTAACCTTAAGACTCAGCCCTGAGACTTAGTCGTGAAATTTATCCATAAGACTTATCCCTAAAACTGAAAACTGAGACTTAAACCTAAGATTTAACCTCAAGACTTAACCCTAAAACGTAGCCCTGAGACTTATCCTTGAGCTTTAACCTTGATACTTAATCCTGAGACTTAGCCCTAAGACTTATCCCCAAGACATAACTCTAAGGCTTAACCCTAAGACTTAACCTTAAGGCTCAACCTTAAGACTTAACATTAAGACTTAACCCTGAGACTTAACCAGAAGACTTATCCTCAAGATTGTACTCTAAGACTTAAGATGAAGACTTAACCCTAAGACTCAATCTATGAGATGTAAACTTAAGACTTAATTAACCCTAAGGCTCAATCTATGAGATGTAAACTTAAGACTTAACCTTTAGGAATTAACCCTGACACTTAACCTTAAGGCTTAACCCTAAGACTTAAGCTTAAGGTTTAAACTTAAGACTTATCCCTAAGACATAATCCTGAGACTTAACCCTAAGACTTAACCTCAAGTTTAACTTCAAAACTTAACCCTAAGACTGAATCCTAAGACACAACTTGACCACGTAACCCTGAGACTTAACCTTGAGACTTTACCTTGAAATTTAACCCTGGGATTTAACCCTAAGTCTTAATGCTAAGACTTCACTTGAAGATGTACCATTAAGACTTAACCTTAAAGCGTAACCTTAAGATTTACACTCAATACTTAACCCTAAGACTTAACCCTATGACTTAAACTTAAGGTTAAACCTTAAGACAAAACTTGAAGACTTAATTCAAAGACTTATCCCTAAGACTCAACACTGAGACTTAAACCTAAGATTTAAGACTTAACCCTAAGACTTAGCCCCAAGACTTAAGTCTAAGACTTCAAGTTATGAATTAAACTTTAGACTTAACCCTAAGACTCAAGCCATAAGACTTCACCTTAAGACTTCACCTGAAGACTTAACCTTAAAATTTAACCCTAAGACTGAACCCTAAAATATAACTTTTAAGACTTAACAATAAGACTGAACATTAAGACACAACCTTACGACTTCTACCCTGAGACCTAACCTTGAGACTTAACACTGAGATTTAACCCTAAGACTTAACTTTAAGATGTAACATTCGGACGTTACCTTAAAACTTAACCCTAAGTCTCAACCTTAAGAAGTAACTTGAAGACTTAACCCTGAGAATGAACTCTAAGACTTCAACTTCCTAATGAACGCTCAGATATAACCCTCAGACTTAAACTTAAGAAATAACCCTAAGACTTAACCTTAATATTTAACTTGAAGATGTAACCTTAAGGCTTAACCCTAAACTTAACCCTAAGAGTTAACCTTAAGTGTTGACCTTACAGATTTAACCCTGAGAGTTAACCTTAGGACTGAAACGTTAAGACTTAACCCTAAGACTTATCCCCAAGACGTAACTCTAAAGAGTTAACCCTAAGACTTCGGCTTGTGATTTAAACTTTAGACTGAACGCTAAGACTTAAAATTACGATTTAACATGAAGATTTAACCATAAGACTTAACCCTAAGACTTCAGGTTAAGTTTTAACCTTAAGACTCAGCCCTGAGACTTAGTCGTGAAATTTATCCATAAGACTTATCCCTAAAACTGAAAACTGAGACTTAAACCTAAGATTTAACCTCAAGACTTAACCCTAAAACGTAGCCCTGAGACTTATCCTTGAGCTTTAACCTTGATACTTAATCCTGAGACTTAGCCCTAAGACTTATCCCCAAGACATAACTCTAAGGCTTAACCCTAAGACTTAACCTTAAGGCTCAACCTTAAGACTTAACATTAAGACTTAACCCTGAGACTTAACCATAAGACTTATCCTCAAGATTGTACTCTAAGACTTAACCCTAAGACTTAAGATGAAGACTTAACCCTAAGACTCAATCTATGAGATGTAAACTTAAGACTTAATGAACCCTAAGGCTCAATCTATGAGATGTAAACTTAAGACTTAACCTTTAGGAATTAACCCTGACACTTAACCTTAAGGCTTAACCCTAAGACTTAAGCTTAAGGTTTAAACTTAAGACTTATCCCTAAGACATAATCCTGAGACTTAACCCTAAGACTTAACCACAAGTTTAACTTCAAAACTTAACCCTAAGACTGAATCCTAAGACACAACTTGACCACGTAACCCTGAGACTTAACCTTGAGACTTTACCTTGAAATTTAACCCTGGGATTTAACCCTAAGTCTTAATGCTAAGACTTAACTTGAAGATGTACCATTAAGACTTAACCTTAAAGCGTAACCTTAAGATTTACACTCAATACTTAACCCTAAGACTTAACCCTATGACTTAAACTTAAGGTTAAACCTTAAGACAAAACTTGAAGACTTAATTCAAAGACTTATCCCTAAGACTCAACACTGAGACTTAAACCTAAGATTTAAGACTTAACCCTAAGACTTAGCCCCAAGACTTAAGTCTAAGACTTCAAGTTATGAATTAAACTTTAGACTTAACCCTAAGACTCAAGCCATAAGACTTCACCTTAAGACTTCACCTGAAGACTTAACCTTAAAATTTAACCCTAAGACTGAACCCTAAAATATAACTTTTAAGACTTAACAATAAGACTGAACATTAAGACACAACCTTACGACTTCTACCCTGAGACCTAACCTTGAGACTTAACACTGAGATTTAACCCTAAGACTTAACTTTAAGATGTAACATTCGGACTTAACCTTAAAACTTAACCCTAAGTCTCAACCTTAAGAAGTAACTTGAAGACTTAACCCTGAGAATGAACTCTAAGACTTCAACTTCCTAATGAACGCTCAGATATAACCCTCAGACTTAAACTTAAGAAATAACCCTAAGACTTAACCTTAATATTTAACTTGAAGATGTAACCTTAAGGCTTAACCCTAAACTTAACCCTAAGAGTTAACCTTAAGTGTTGACCTTACAGATTTAACCCTGAGAGTTAACCTTAGGACTGAAACGTTAAGACTTAACCCTAAGACTTATCCCCAAGACGTAACTCTAAAGAGTTAACCCTAAGACTTCGGCTTGTGATTTAAACTTTAGACTGAACGCTAAGACTTAAAATTACGATTTAACATTAAGATTTAACCATAAGACTTAACCCTAAGACTTCAGGTTAAGTTTTAACCTTAAGACTCAGCCCTGAGACTTAGTCGTGAAATTTATCCATAAGACTTATCCCTAAAACTGAAAACTGAGACTTAAACCTAAGATTTAACCTCAAGACTTAACCCTAAAACGTAGCCCTGAGACTTATCCTTGAGCTTTAACCTTGATACTTAATCCTGAGACTTAGCCCTAAGACTTATCCCCAAGACATAACTCTAAGGCTTAACCCTAAGACTTAACCTTAAGGCTCAACCTTAAGACTTAACATTAAGACTTAACCCTGAGACTTAACCATAAGACTTATCCTCAAGATTGTACTCTAAGACTTAAGATGAAGACTTAACCCTAAGACTCAATCTATGAGATGTAAACTTAAGACTTAATTAACCCTAAGGCTCAATCTATGAGATGTAAACTTAAGACTTAACCTTTAGGAATTAACCCTGACACTTAACCTTAAGGCTTAACCCTAAGACTTAAGCTTAAGGTTTAAACTTAAGACTTATCCCTAAGACATAATCCTGAGACTTAACCCTAAGACTTAACCTCAAGTTTAACTTCAAAACTTAACCCTAAGACTGAATCCTAAGACACAACTTGACCACGTAACCCTGAGACTTAACCTTGAGACTTTACCTTGAAATTTAACCCTGGGATTTAACCCTAAGTCTTAATGCTAAGACTTAACTTGAAGATGTACCATTAAGACTTAACCTTAAAGCGTAACCTTAAGATTTACACTCAATACTTAACCCTAAGACTTAACCCTATGACTTAAACTTAAGGTTAAACCTTAAGACAAAACTTGAAGACTTAATTCAAAGACTTATCCCTAAGACTCAACACTGAGACTTAAACCTAAGATTTAAGACTTAACCCTAAGACTTAGCCCCAAGACTTAAGTCTAAGACTTCAAGTTATGAATTAAACTTTAGACTTAACCCTAAGACTCAAGCCATAAGACTTCACCTGAAGACTTCACCTGAAGACTTAACCTTAAAATTTAACCCTAAGACTGAACCCTAAAATATAACTTTTAAGACTTAACAATAAGACTGAACATTAAGACACAACCTTACGACTTCTACCCTGAGACCTAACCTTGAGACTTAACACTGAGATTTAACCCTAAGACTTAACTTTAAGATGTAACATTCGGACTTAACCTTAAAACTTAACCCTAAGTCTCAACCTTAAGAAGTAACTTGAAGACTTAACCCTGAGAATGAACTCTAAGACTTCAACTTCCTAATGAACGCTCAGATATAACCCTCAGACTTAAACTTAAGAAATAACCCTAAGACTTAACCTTAATATTTAACTTGAAGATGTAACCTTAAGGCTTAACCCTAAACTTAACCCTAAGAGTTAACCTTAAGTGTTGACCTTACAGATTTAACCCTGAGAGTTAACCTTAGGACTGAAACGTTAAGACTTAACCCTAAGACTTATCCCCAAGACGTAACTCTAAAGAGTTAACCCTAAGACTTCGGCTTGTGATTTAAACTTTAGACTGAACGCTAAGACTTAAAATTACGATTTAACATGAAGATTTAACCATAAGACTTAACCCTAAGACTTCAGGTTAAGTTTTAACCTTAAGACTCAGCCCTGAGACTTAGTCGTGAAATTTATCCATAAGACTTATCCCTAAAACTGAAAACTGAGACTTAAACCTAAGATTTAACCTCAAGACTTAACCCTAAAACGTAGCCCTGAGACTTATCCTTGAGCTTTAACCTTGATACTTAATCCTGAGACTTAGCCCTAAGACTTATCCCCAAGACATAACTCTAAGGCTTAACCCTAAGACTTAACCTTAAGGCTCAACCTTAAGACTTAACATTAAGACTTAACCCTGAGACTTAACCATAAGACTTATCCTCAAGATTGTACTCTAAGACTTAAGATGAAGACTTAACCCTAAGACTCAATCTATGAGATGTAAACTTAAGACTTAATGAACCCTAAGGCTCAATCTATGAGATGTAAACTTAAGACTTAACCTTTAGGAATTAACCCTGACACTTAACCTTAAGGCTTAACCCTAAGACTTAAGCTTAAGGTTTAAACTTAAGACTTATCCCTAAGACATAATCCTGAGACTTAACCCTAAGACTTAACCTCAAGTTTAACTTCAAAACTTAACCCTAAGACTGAATCCTAAGACACAACTTGACCACGTAACCCTGAGACTTAACCTTGAGACTTTACCTTGAAATTTAACCCTGGGATGTAACCCTAAGTCTTAATGCTAAGACTTAACTTGAAGATGTACCATTAAGACTTAACCTTAAAGCGTAACCTTAAGATTTACACTCAATACTTAACCCTAAGACTTAACCCTATGACTTAAACTTAAGGTTAAACCTTAAGACAAAACTTGAAGACTTAATTCAAAGACTTATCCCTAAGACTCAACACTGAGACTTAAACCTAAGATTTAAGACTTAACCCTAAGACTTAGCCCCAAGACTTAAGTCTAAGACTTCAAGTTATGAATTAAACTTTAGACTTAACCCTAAGACTCAAGCCATAAGACTTCACCTGAAGACTTCACCTGAAGACTTAACCTTAAAATTTAACCCTAAGACTGAACCCTAAAATATAACTTTTAAGACTTAACAATAAGACTGAACATTAAGACACAACCTTACGACTTCTACCCTGAGACCTAACCTTGAGACTTAACACTGAGATTTAACCCTAAGACTTAACTTTAAGATGTAACATTCGGACTTAACCTTAAAACTTAACCCTAAGTCTCAACCTTAAGAAGTAACTTGAAGACTTAACCCTGAGAATGAACTCTAAGACTTCAACTTCCTAATGAACGCTCAGATATAACCCTCAGACTTAAACTTAAGAAATAACCCTAAGACTTAACCTTAATATTTAACTTGAAGATGTAACCTTAAGGCTTAACCCTAAACTTAACCCTAAGAGTTAACCTTAAGTGTTGACCTTACAGATTTAACCCTGAGAGTTAACCTTAGGACTGAAACGTTAAGACTTAACCCTAAGACTTATCCCCAAGACGTAACTCTAAAGAGTTAACCCTAAGACTTCGGCTTGTGATTTAAACTTTAGACTGAACGCTAAGACTTAAAATTACGATTTAACATGAAGATTTAACCATAAGACTTAACCCTAAGACTTCAGGTTAAGTTTTAACCTTAAGACTCAGCCCTGAGACTTAGTCGTGAAATTTATCCATAAGACTTATCCCTAAAACTGAAAACTGAGACTTAAACCTAAGATTTAACCTCAAGACTTAACCCTAAAACGTAGCCCTGAGACTTATCCTTGAGCTTTAACCTTGATACTTAATCCTGAGACTTAGCCCTAAGACTTATCCCCAAGACATAACTCTAAGGCTTAACCCTAAGACTTAACCTTAAGGCTCAACCTTAAGACTTAACATTAAGACTTAACCCTGAGACTTAACCATAAGACTTATCCTCAAGATTGTACTCTAAGACTTAAGATGAAGACTTAACCCTAAGACTCAATCTATGAGATGTAAACTTAAGACTTAATTAACCCTAAGGCTCAATCTATGAGATGTAAACTTAAGACTTAACCTTTAGGAATTAACCCTGACACTTAACCTTAAGGCTTAACCCTAAGACTTAAGCTTAAGGTTTAAACTTAAGACTTATCCCTAAGACATAATCCTGAGACTTAACCCTAAGACTTAACCTCAAGTTTAACTTCAAAACTTAACCCTAAGACTGAATCCTAAGACACAACTTGACCACGTAACCCTGAGACTTAACCTTGAGACTTTACCTTGAAATTTAACCCTGGGATTTAACCCTAAGTCTTAATGCTAAGACTTCACTTGAAGATGTACCATTAAGACTTAACCTTAAAGCGTAACCTTAAGATTTACACTCAATACTTAACCCTAAGACTTAACCCTATGACTTAAACTTAAGGTTAAACCTTAAGACAAAACTTGAAGACTTAATTCAAAGACTTATCCCTAAGACTCAACACTGAGACTTAAACCTAAGATTTAAGACTTAACCCTAAGACTTAGCCCCAAGACTTAAGTCTAAGACTTCAAGTTATGAATTAAACTTTAGACTTAACCCTAAGACTCAAGCCATAAGACTTCACCTTAAGACTTCACCTGAAGACTTAACCTTAAAATTTAACCCTAAGACTGAACCCTAAAATATAACTTTTAAGACTTAACAATAAGACTGAACATTAAGACACAACCTTACGACTTCTACCCTGAGACCTAACCTTGAGACTTAACACTGAGATTTAACCCTAAGACTTAACTTTAAGATGTAACATTCGGACTTAACCTTAAAACTTAACCCTAAGTCTCAACCTTAAGAAGTAACTTGAAGACTTAACCCTGAGAATGAACTCTAAGACTTCAACTTCCTAATGAACGCTCAGATATAACCCTCAGACTTAAACTTAAGAAATAACCCTAAGACTTAACCTTAATATTTAACTTGAAGATGTAACCTTAAGGCTTAACCCTAAACTTAACCCTAAGAGTTAACCTTAAGTGTTGACCTTACAGATTTAACCCTGAGAGTTAACCTTAGGACTGAAACGTTAAGACTTAACCCTAAGACTTATCCCCAAGACGTAACTCTAAAGAGTTAACCCTAAGACTTCGGCTTGTGATTTAAACTTTAGACTGAACGCTAAGACTTAAAATTACGATTTAACATGAAGATTTAACCATAAGACTTAACCCTAAGACTTCAGGTTAAGTTTTAACCTTAAGACTCAGCCCTGAGACTTAGTCGTGAAATTTATCCATAAGACTTATCCCTAAAACTGAAAACTGAGACTTAAACCTAAGATTTAACCTCAAGACTTAACCCTAAAACGTAGCCCTGAGACTTATCCTTGAGCTTTAACCTTGATACTTAATCCTGAGACTTAGCCCTAAGACTTATCCCCAAGACATAACTCTAAGGCTTAACCCTAAGACTTAACCTTAAGGCTCAACCTTAAGACTTAACATTAAGACTTAACCCTGAGACTTAACCATAAGACTTATCCTCAAGATTGTACTCTAAGACTTAAGATGAAGACTTAACCCTAAGACTCAATCTATGAGATGTAAACTTAAGACTTAATGAACCCTAAGGCTCAATCTATGAGATGTAAACTTAAGACTTAACCTTTAGGAATTAACCCTGACACTTAACCTTAAGGCTTAACCCTAAGACTTAAGCTTAAGGTTTAAACTTAAGACTTATCCCTAAGACATAATCCTGAGACTTAACCCTAAGACTTAACCTCAAGTTTAACTTCAAAACTTAACCCTAAGACTGAATCCTAAGACACAACTTGACCACGTAACCCTGAGACTTAACCTTGAGACTTTACCTTGAAATTTAACCCTGGGATTTAACCCTAAGTCTTAATGCTAAGACTTAACTTGAAGATGTACCATTAAGACTTAACCTTAAAGCGTAACCTTAAGATTTACACTCAATACTTAACCCTAAGACTTAACCCTATGACTTAAACTTAAGGTTAAACCTTAAGACAAAACTTGAAGACTTAATTCAAAGACTTATCCCTAAGACTCAACACTGAGACTTAAACCTAAGATTTAAGACTTAACCCTAAGACTTAGCCCCAAGACTTAAGTCTAAGACTTCAAGTTATGAATTAAACTTTAGACTTAACCCTAAGACTCAAGCCATAAGACTTCACCTTAAGACTTAGCCTGAAGACTTAACCTTAAAATTTAACCCTAAGACTGAACCCTAAAATATAACTTTTAAGACTTAACAATAAGACTGAACATTAAGACACAACCTTACGACTTCTACCCTGAGACCTAACCTTGAGACTTAACACTGAGATTTAACCCTAAGACTTAACTTTAAGATGTAACATTCGGACTTAACCTTAAAACTTAACCCTAAGTCTCAACCTTAAGAAGTAACTTGAAGACTTAACCCTGAGAATGAACTCTAAGACTTCAACTTCCTAATGAACGCTCAGATATAACCCTCAGACTTAAACTTAAGAAATAACCCTAAGACTTAACCTTAATATTTAACTTGAAGATGTAACCTTAAGGCTTAACCCTAAACTTAACCCTAAGAGTTAACCTTAAGTGTTGACCTTACAGATTTAACCCTGAGAGTTAACCTTAGGACTGAAACGTTAAGACTTAACCCTAAGACTTATCCCCAAGACGTAACTCTAAAGAGTTAACCCTAAGACTTCGGCTTGTGATTTAAACTTTAGACTGAACGCTAAGACTTAAAATTACGATTTAACATGAAGATTTAACCATAAGACTTAACCCTAAGACTTCAGGTTAAGTTTTAACCTTAAGACTCAGCCCTGAGACTTAGTCGTGAAATTTATCCATAAGACTTATCCCTAAAACTGAAAACTGAGACTTAAACCTAAGATTTAACCTCAAGACTTAACCCTAAAACGTAGCCCTGAGACTTATCCTTGAGCTTTAACCTTGATACTTAATCCTGAGACTTAGCCCTAAGACTTATCCCCAAGACATAACTCTAAGGCTTAACCCTAAGACTTAACCTTAAGGCTCAACCTTAAGACTTAACATTAAGACTTAACCCTGAGACTTAACCATAAGACTTATCCTCAAGATTGTACTCTAAGACTTAAGATGAAGACTTAACCCTAAGACTCAATCTATGAGATGTAAACTTAAGACTTAATGAACCCTAAGGCTCAATCTATGAGATGTAAACTTAAGACTTAACCTTTAGGAATTAACCCTGACACTTAACCTTAAGGCTTAACCCTAAGACTTAAGCTTAAGGTTTAAACTTAAGACTTATCCCTAAGACATAATCCTGAGACTTAACCCTAAGACTTAACCTCAAGTTTAACTTCAAAACTTAACCCTAAGACTGAATCCTAAGACACAACTTGACCACGTAACCCTGAGACTTAACCTTGAGACTTTACCTTGAAATTTAACCCTGGGATTTAACCCTAAGTCTTAATGCTAAGACTTAACTTGAAGATGTACCATTAAGACTTAACCTTAAAGCGTAACCTTAAGATTTACACTCAATACTTAACCCTAAGACTTAACCCTATGACTTAAACTTAAGGTTAAACCTTAAGACAAAACCTGAAGACTTAATTCAAAGACTTATCCCTAAGACTCAACACTGAGACTTAAACCTAAGATTTAAGACTTAACCCTAAGACTTAGCCCCAAGACTTAAGTCTAAGACTTCAAGTTATGAATTAAACTTTAGACTTAACCCTAAGACTCAAGCCATAAGACTTCACCTGAAGACTTAACCTTAAAATTTAACCCTAAGACTGAACCCTAAAATATAACTTTTAAGACTTAACAATAAGACTGAACATTAAGACACAACCTTACGACTTCTACCCTGAGACCTAACCTTGAGACTTAACACTGAGATTTAACCCTAAGACTTAACTTTAAGATGTAACATTCGGACTTTACCTTAAAACTTAACCCTAAGTCTCAACCTTAAGAAGTAACTTGAAGACTTAACCCTGAGAATGAACTCTAAGACTTCAACTTAATAATGAACGCTCAGATATAACCCTCAGACTTAAACTTAAGAAATAACCCTAAGACTTAACCTTAATATTTAACTTGAAGATGTAACCTTAAGGCTTAACCCTAAACTTAACCCTAAGAGTTAACCTTAAGTGTTGACCTTACAGATTTAACCCTGAGAGTTAACCTTAGGACTGAAACGTTAAGACTTAACCCTAAGACTTATCCCCAAGACGTAACTCTAAAGAGTTAACCCTAAGACTTCGGCTTGTGATTTAAACTTTAGACTGAACGCTAAGACTTAAAATTACGATTTAACATTAAGATTTAACCATAAGACTTAGCCCTAAGACTTCAGGTTAAGTTTTAACCTTAAGACTCAGCCCTGAGACTTAGTCGTGAAATTTATCCATAAGACTTATCCCTAAAACTGAAAACTGAGACTTAAACCTAAGATTTAACCTGAAGACTTAACCCTAAAACGTAGCCCTGAGACTTATCCTTGAGCTTTAACCTTGATACTTAATCCTGAGACTTAGCCCTAAGACTTATCCCCAAGACATAACTCTAAGGCTTAACCCTAAGGCTCAACCTTAAGACTTAACATTAAGACTTAACCCTGAGACTTAACCATAAGACTTATCCTCAAGATTGTACTCTAAGACTTAACCCTAAGACTTAAGATGAAGACTTAACCCTAAGACTCAATCTATGAGATGTAAACTTAAGACTTAATTAACCCTAAGGCTCAATCTATGAGATGTAAACTTAAGACTTAACCTTTAGGAATTAACCCTGACACTTAACCTTAAGGCTTAACCCTAAGACTTAAGCTTAAGGTTTAAACTTAAGACTTATCCCTAAGACATAATCCTGAGACTTAACCCTAAGACTTAACCTCAAGTTTAACTTCAAAACTTAACCCTAAGACTGAATCCTAAGACACAACTTGACCACGTAACCCTGAGACTTAACCTTGAGACTTTACCTTGAAATTTAACCCTGGGATTTAACCCTAAGTCTTAATGCTAAGACTTCACTTGAAGATGTACCATTAAGACTTAACCTTAAAGCGTAACCTTAAGATTTACACTCAATACTTAACCCTAAGACTTAACCCTATGACTTAAACTTAAGGTTAAACCTTAAGACAAAACTTGAAGACTTAATTCAAAGACTTATCCCTAAGACTCAACACTGAGACTTAAACCTAAGATTTAAGACTTAACCCTAAGACTTAGCCCCAAGACTTAAGTCTAAGACTTCAAGTTATGAATTAAACTTTAGACTTAACCCTAAGACTCAAGCCATAAGACTTCACCTTAAGACTTCACCTGAAGACTTAACCTTAAAATTTAACCCTAAGACTGAACCCTAAAATATAACTTTTAAGACTTAACAATAAGACTGAACATTAAGACACAACCTTACGACTTCTACCCTGAGACCTAACCTTGAGACTTAACACTGAGATTTAACCCTAAGACTTAACTTTAAGATGTAACATTCGGACTTAACCTTAAAACTTAACCCTAGAGTCTCAACCTTAAGAAGTAACTTGAAGACTTAACCCTGAGAATGAACTCTAAGACTTCAACTTAATAATGAACGCTCAGATATAACCCTCAGACTTAAACTTAAGAAATAACCCTAAGACTTAACCTTAATATTTAACTTGAAGATGTAACCTTAAGGCTTAACCCTAAACTTAACCCTAAGAGTTAACCTTAAGTGTTGACCTTACAGATTTAACCCTAAGAGTTAACCTTAGGACTGAAACGTTAAGACTTAACCCTAAGACTTATCCCCAAGACGTAACTCTAAAGAGTTAACCCTAAGACTTCAGCTTGTGATTTAAACTTTAGACTGAACGCTAAGACTTAAAATTGCGATTTAACATGAAGATTTAACCATAAGACTTAACCCTAAGACTTCAGGTTAAGTTTTAACCTTAAGACTGAGCCCTGAGACTTAGTCGTGAAATTTATCCATAAGACTTATCCCTAAAACTGAAAACTGAGACTTAAACCTAAGATTTAACCTCAAGACTTAACCCTAAAACGTAGCCCTGAGACTTATCCTTGAGCTTTAACCTTGATACTTAATCCTGAGACTTAGCCCTAAGACTTATCCCCAAGACATAACTCTAAGGCTTAACCCTAAGGCTCAACCTTAAGACTTAACATTAAGACTTAACCCTGAGACTTAACCATAAGACTTATCCTCAAGATTGTACTCTAAGACTTAACCCTAAGACTTAAGATGAAGACTTAACCCTAAGACTCAATCTATGAGATGTAAACTTAAGACTTAATTAACCCTAAGACTCAATCTATGAGATGTAAACTTAAGACTTAACCTTTAGGAATTAACCCTGACACTTAACCTTAAGGCTTAACCCTAAGACTTAAGCTTAAGGTTTAAACTTAAGACTTATCCCTAAGACATAATCCTGAGACTTAACCCTAAGACTTAACCTCAAGTTTAACTTCAAAACTTAACCCTAAGACTGAATCCTAAGACACAACTTGACCACGTAACCCTGAGACTTAACCTTGAGACATTACCTTGAAATTTAACCCTGGGATTTAACCCTAAGTCTTACTGCTAAGACTTAACTTGAAGATGTACCATTAAGACTTAACCTTAAAGCGTAACCTTAAGATTTACACTCAATACTTAACCCTAAGACTTAACCCTATGACTTAAACTTAAGGTTAAACCTTAAGACAAAACCTGAAGACTTAATTCAAAGACTTATCCCTAAGACTCAACACTGAGACTTAAACCTAAGATTTAAGACTTAACCCTAAGACTTAGCCCCAAGACTTAAGTCTAAGACTTCAAGTTATGAATTAAACTTTAGACTTAACCCTAAGACTCAAGCCATAAGACTTCACCTTAAGACTTAGCCTGAAGACTTAACCTTAAAATTTAACCCTAAGACTGAACCCTAAAATATAACTTTTAAGACTTAACAATAAGACTGAACATTAAGACACAACCTTACGACTTCTACCCTGAGACCTAACCTTGAGACTTAACACTGAGATTTAACCCTAAGACTTAACTTTAAGATGTAACATTCGGACTTAACCTTAAAACTTAACCCTAAGTCTCAACCTTAAGAAGTAACTTGAAGACTTAACCCTGAGAATGAACTCTAAGACTTCAACTTCCTAATGAACGCTCAGATATAACCCTCAGACTTAAACTTAAGAAATAACCCTAAGACTTAACCTTAATATTTAACTTGAAGATGTAACCTTAAGGCTTAACCCTAAACTTAACCCTAAGAGTTAACCTTAAGTGTTGACCTTACAGATTTAACCCTGAGAGTTAACCTTAGGACTGAAACGTTAAGTCTTATCCCCAAGACGTAACTCTAAAGAGTTAACCCTAAGACTTCAGCTTGTGATTTAAACTTTAGACTGAACGCTAAGACTTAAAATTACGATTTAACATTAAGATTTAACCATAAGACTTAACCCTAAGACTTCAGGTTAAGTTTTAACCTTAAGACTCAACCCTGAGACTTAGTCGTGAAATTTATCCATAAGACTTATCCCTAAAACTGAAAACTGAGACTTAAACCTAAGATTTAACCTCAAGACTTAACCCTAAAACGTAGCCCTGAGACTTATCCTTGAGCTTTAACCTTGATACTTAATCCTGAGACTTAGCCCTAAGACTTATCCCCAAGACATAACTCTAAGGCTTAACCCTAAGGCTCAACCTTAAGACTTAACATTAAGACTTAACCCTGAGACTTAACCATAAGACTTATCCTCAAGATTGTACTCTAAGACTTAACCCTAAGACTTAAGATGAAGACTTAACCCTAAGACTCAATCTATGAGATGTAAACTTAAGACTTAATTAACCCTAAGGCTCAATCTATGAGATGTAAACTTAAGACTTAACCTTTAGGAATTAACCCTGACACTTAACCTTAAGGCTTAACCCTAAGACTTAAGCTTAAGGTTTAAACTTAAGACTTATCCCTAAGACATAATCCTGAGACTTAACCCTAAGACTTAACCTCAAGTTTAACTTCAAAACTTAACCCTAAGACTGAATCCTAAGACACAACTTGACCACGTAACCCTGAGACTTAACCTTGAGACTTTACCTTGAAATTTAACCCTGGGATTTAACCCTAAGTCTTAATGCTAAGACTTAACTTGAAGATGTACCATTAAGACTTAACCTTAAAGCGTAACCTTAAGATTTACACTCAATACTTAACCCTAAGACTTAACCCTATGACTTAAACTTAAGGTTAAACCTTAAGACAAAACCTGAAGACTTAATTCAAAGACTTATCCCTAAGACTCAACACTGAGACTTAAACCTAAGATTTAAGACTTAACCCTAAGACTTAGCCCCAAGACTTAAGTCTAAGACTTCAAGTTATGAATTAAACTTTAGACTTAACCCTAAGACTCAAGCCATAAGACTTCACCTTAAGACTTCACCTGAAGACTTAACCTTAAAATTTAACCCTAAGACTGAACCCTAAAATATAACTTTTAAGACTTAACAATAAGACTGAACATTAAGACACAACCTTACGACTTCTACCCTGAGACCTAACCTTGAGACTTAACACTGAGATTTAACCCTAAGACTTAACTTTAAGATGTAACATTCGGACTTTACCTTAAAACTTAACCCTAGAGTCTCAACCTTAAGAAGTAACTTGAAGACTTAACCCTGAGAATGAACTCTAAGACTTCAACTTAATAATGAACGCTCAGATATAACCCTCAGACTTAAACTTAAGAAATAACCCTAAGACTTAACCTTAATATTTAACTTGAAGATGTAACCTTAAGGCTTAACCCTAAACTTAACCCTAAGAGTTAACCTTAAGTGTTGACCTTACAGATTTAACCCTAAGAGTTAACCTTAGGACTGAAACGTTAAGACTTAACCCTAAGACTTATCCCCAAGACGTAACTCTAAAGAGTTAACCCTAAGACTTCAGCTTGTGATTTAAACTTTAGACTGAACGCTAAGACTTAAAATTACGATTTAACATTAAGATTTAACCATAAGACTTAACCCTAAGACTTCAGGTTAAGTTTTAACCTTAAGACTCAACCCTGAGACTTAGTCGTGAAATTTATCCATAAGACTTATCCCTAAAACTGAAAACTGAGACTTAAACCTAAGATTTAACCTGAAGACTTAACCCTAAAACGTAGCCCTGAGACTTATCCTTGAGCTTTAACCTTGATACTTAATCCTGAGACTTAGCCCTAAGACTTATCCCCAAGACATAACTCTAAGGCTTAACCCTAAGGCTCAACCTTAAGACTTAACATTAAGACTTAACCCTGAGACTTAACCATAAGACTTATCCTCAAGATTGTACTCTAAGACTTAACCCTAAGACTTAAGATGAAGACTTAACCCTAAGACTCAATCTATGAGATGTAAACTTAAGACTTAATTAACCCTAAGGCTCAATCTATGAGATGTAAACTTAAGACTTAACCTTTAGGAATTAACCCTGACACTTAACCTTAAGGCTTAACCCTAAGACTTAAGCTTAAGGTTTAAACTTAAGACTTATCCCTAAGACATAATCCTGAGACTTAACCCTAAGACTTAACCTCAAGTTTAACTTCAAAACTTAACCCTAAGACTGAATCCTAAGACACAACTTGACCACGTAACCCTGAGACTTAACCTTGAGACTTTACCTTGAAATTTAACCCTGGGATTTAACCCTAAGTCTTAATGCTAAGACTTAACTTGAAGATGTACCATTAAGACTTAACCTTAAAGCGTAACCTTAAGATTTACACTCAATACTTAACCCTAAGACTTAACCCTATGACTTAAACTTAAGGTTAAACCTTAAGACAAAACCTGAAGACTTAATTCAAAGACTTATCCCTAAGACTCAACACTGAGACTTAAACCTAAGATTTAAGACTTAACCCTAAGACTTAGCCCCAAGACTTAAGTCTAAGACTTCAAGTTATGAATTAAACTTTAGACTTAACCCTAAGACTCAAGCCATAAGACTTCACCTAAAGACTTAACCTTAAAATTTAACCCTAAGACTGAACCCTAAAATATAACTTTTAAGACTTAACAATAAGACTGAACATTAAGACACAACCTTACGACTTCTACCCTGAGACCTAACCTTGAGACTTAACACTGAGATTTAACCCTAAGACTTAACTTTAAGATGTAACATTCGGACTTTACCTTAAAACTTAACCCTAAGCCTTAATCTTAAGAAGTAACTTGAAGACTTAACCCTGAGAATGAACTCTAAGACTTCAACTTAATAATGAACGCTCAGATATAACCCTCAGACTTAAACTTAAGAAATAACCCTAAGACTTAACCTTAATATTTAACTTGAAGATGTAACCTTAAGGCTTAACCCTAAACTTAACCCTAAGAGTTAACCTTAAGTGTTGACCTTACAGATTTAACCCTAAGAGTTAACCTTAGGACTGAAACGTTAAGACTTAACCCTAAGACTTATCCCCAAGACGTAACTCTAAAGAGTTAACCCTAAGACTTCAGCTTGTGATTTAAACTTTAGACTGAACGCTAAGACTTAAAATTACGATTTAACATTAAGATTTAACCATAAGACTTAACCCTAAGACTTCAGGTTAAGTTTTAACCTTAAGACTCAACCCTGAGACTTAGTCGTGAAATTTATCCATAAGACTTATCCCTAAAACTGAAAACTGAGACTTAAACCTAAGATTTAACCTCAAGACTTAACCCTAAAACGTAGCCCTGAGACTTATCCTTGAGCTTTAACCTTGATACTTAATCCTGAGACTTAGCCCTAAGACTTATCCCCAAGACATAACTCTAAGGCTTAACCCTAAGACTTAACCTTAAGGCTCAACCTTAAGACTTAACATTAAGACTTAACCCTGAGACTTAACCATAAGACTTATCCTCAAGATTGTACTCTAAGACTTAACCCTAAGACTTAAGATGAAGACTTAACCCTAAGACTCAATCTATGAGATGTAAACTTAAGACTTAATTAACCCTAAGGCTCAATCTATGAGATGTAAACTTAAGACTTAACCTTTAGGAATTAACCCTGACACTTAACCTTAAGGCTTAACCCTAAGACTTAAGCTTAAGGTTTAAACTTAAGACTTATCCCTAAGACATAATCCTGAGACTTAACCCTAAGACTTAACCTCAAGTTTAACTTCAAAACTTAACCCTAAGACTGAATCCTAAGACACAACTTGACCACGTAACCCTGAGACTTAACCTTGAGACTTTACCTTGAAATTTAACCCTGGGATTTAACCCTAAGTCTTAATGCTAAGACTTAACTTGAAGATGTACCATTAAGACTTAACCTTAAAGCGTAACCTTAAGATTTACACTCAATACTTAACCCTAAGACTTAACCCTATGACTTAAACTTAAGGTTAAACCTTAAGACAAAACCTGAAGACTTAATTCAAAGACTTATCCCTAAGACTCAACACTGAGACTTAAACCTAAGATTTAAGACTTAACCCTAAGACTTAGCCCCAAGACTTAAGTCTAAGACTTCAAGTTATGAATTAAACTTTAGACTTAACCCTAAGACTCAAGCCATAAGACTTCACCTTAAGACTTCACCTGAAGACTTAACCTTAAAATTTAACCCTAAGACTGAACCCTAAAATATAACTTTTAAGACTTAACAATAAGACTGAACATTAAGACACAACCTTACGACTTCTACCCTGAGACCTAACCTTGAGACTTAACACTGAGATTTAACCCTAAGACTTAACTTTAAGATGTAACATTCGGACTTTACCTTAAAACTTAACCCTAGAGTCTCAACCTTAAGAAGTAACTTGAAGACTTAACCCTGAGAATGAACTCTAAGACTTCAACTTAATAATGAACGCTCAGATATAACCCTCAGACTTAAACTTAAGAAATAACCCTAAGACTTAACCTTAATATTTAACTTGAAGATGTAACCTTAAGGCTTAACCCTAAACTTAACCCTAAGAGTTAACCTTAAGTGTTGACCTTACAGATTTAACCCTAAGAGTTAACCTTAGGACTGAAACGTTAAGACTTAACCCTAAGACTTATCCCCAAGACGTAACTCTAAAGAGTTAACCCTAAGACTTCAGCTTGTGATTTAAACTTTAGACTGAACGCTAAGACTTAAAATTACGATTTAACATTAAGATTTAACCATAAGACTTAACCCTAAGACTTCAGGTTAAGTTTTAACCTTAAGACTCAACCCTGAGACTTAGTCGTGAAATTTATCCATAAGACTTATCCCTAAAACTGAAAACTGAGACTTAAACCTAAGATTTAACCTGAAGACTTAACCCTAAAACGTAGCCCTGAGACTTATCCTTGAGCTTTAACCTTGATACTTAATCCTGAGACTTAGCCCTAAGACTTATCCCCAAGACATAACTCTAAGGCTTAACCCTAAGACTTAACCTTAAGGCTCAACCTTAAGACTTAACATTAAGACTTAACCCTGAGACTTAACCATAAGACTTATCCTCAAGATTGTACTCTAAGACTTAACCCTAAGACTTAAGATGAAGACTTAACCCTAAGACTCAATCTATGAGATGTAAACTTAAGACTTAATTAACCCTAAGGCGCAATCTATGAGATGTAAACTTAAGACTTAACCTTTAGGAATTAACCCTGACACTTAACCTTAAGGCTTAACCCTAAGACTTAAGCTTAAGGTTTAAACTTAAGACTTATCCCTAAGACATAATCCTGAGACTTAACCCTAAGACTTAACCTCAAGTTTAACTTCAAAACTTAACCCTAAGACTGAATCCTAAGACACAACTTGACCACGTAACCCTGAGACTTAACCTTGAGACTTTACCTTGAAATTTAACCCTGGGATTTAACCCTAAGTCTTACTGCTAAGACTTAACTTGAAGATGTACCATTAAGACTTAACCTTAAAGCGTAACCTTAAGATTTACACTCAATACTTAACCCTAAGACTTAACCCTATGACTTAAACTTAAGGTTAAACCTTAAGACAAAACCTGAAGACTTAATTCAAAGACTTATCCCTAAGACTCAACACTGAGACTTAAACCTAAGATTTAAGACTTAACCCTAAGACTTAGCCCCAAGACTTAAGTCTAAGACTTCAAGTTATGAATTAAACTTTAGACTTAACCCTAAGACTCAAGCCATAAGACTTCACCTGAAGACTTCACCTGAAGACTTAACCTTAAAATTTAACCCTAAGACTGAACCCTAAAATATAACTTTTAAGACTTAACAATAAGACTGAACATTAAGACACAACCTTACGACTTCTACCCTGAGACCTAACCTTGAGACTTAACACTGAGATTTAACCCTAAGACTTAACTTTAAGATGTAACATTCGGACTTAACCTTAAAACTTAACCCTAAGTCTCAACCTTAAGAAGTAACTTGAAGACTTAACCCTGAGAATGAACTCTAAGACTTCAACTTAATAATGAACGCTCAGATATAACCCTCAGACTTAAACTTAAGAAATAACCCTAAGACTTAACCTTAATATTTAACTTGAAGATGTAACCTTAAGGCTTAACCCTAAACTTAACCCTAAGAGTTAACCTTAAGTGTTGACCTTACAGATTTAACCCTAAGAGTTAACCTTAGGACTGAAACGTTAAGACTTAACCCTAAGACTTATCCCCAAGACGTAACTCTAAAGAGTTAACCCTAAGACTTCAGCTTGTGATTTAAACTTTAGACTGAACGCTAAGACTTAAAATTACGATTTAACATGAAGATTTAACCATAAGACTTAACCCTAAGACTTCAGGTTAAGTTTTAACCTTAAGACTCAGCCCTGAGACTTAGTCGTGAAATTTATCCATAAGACTTATCCCTAAAACTGAAAACTGAGACTTAAACCTAAGATTTAACCTCAAGACTTAACCCTAAAACGTAGCCCTGAGACTTATCCTTGAGCTTTAACCTTGATACTTAATCCTGAGACTTAGCCCTAAGACTTATCCCCAAGACATAACTCTAAGGCTTAACCCTAAGACTTAACCTTAAGGCTCAACCTTAAGACTTAACCCTGAGACTTAACCATAAGACTTATCCTCAAGATTGTACTCTAAGACTTAACCCTAAGACTTAAGATGAAGACTTAACCCTAAGACTCAATCTATGAGATGTAAACTTAAGACTTAATTAACCCTAAGGCTCAATCTATGAGATGTAAACTTAAGACTTAACCTTTAGGAATTAACCCTGACACTTAACCTTATGGCTTAACCCTAAGACTTAAGCTTAAGGTTTAAACTTAAGACTTATCCCTAAGACATAATCCTGAGACTTAACCCTAAGACTTAACCTCAAGTTTAACTTCAAAACTTAACCCTAAGACTGAATCCTAAGACACAACTTGACCACGTAACCCTGAGACTTAACCTTGAGACTTTACCTTGAAATGTAACCCTGGGATTTAACCCTAAGTCTTAATGCTAAGACTTAACTTGAAGATGTACCATTAAGACTTAACCTTAAAGCGTAACCTTAAGATTTACACTCAATACTTAACCCTAAGACTTAACCCTATGACTTAAACTTAAGGTTAAACCTTAAGACAAAACCTGAAGACTTAATTCAAAGACTTATCCCTAAGACTCAACACTGAGACTTAAACCTAAGATTTAAGACTTAACCCTAAGACTTAGCCCCAAGACTTAAGTCTAAGACTTCAAGTTATGAATTAAACTTTAGACTTAACCCTAAGACTCAAGCCATAAGACTTCACCTGAAGACTTCACCTGAAGACTTAACCTTAAAATTTAACCCTAAGACTGAACCCAAAAATATAACTTTTAAGACTTAACAATAAGACTGAACATTAAGACACAACCTTACGACTTCTACCCTGAGACCTAACCTTGAGACTTAACACTGAGATTTAACCCTAAGACTTAACTTTAAGATGTAACATTCGGACTTTACCTTAAAACTTAACCCTAAGTCTCAACCTTAAGAAGTAACTTGAAGACTTAACCCTGAGAATGAACTCTAAGACTTCAACTTAATAATGAACGCTCAGATATAACCCTCAGACTTAAACTTAAGAAATAACCCTAAGACTTAACCTTAATATTTAACTTGAAGATGTAACCTTAAGGCTTAACCCTAAACTTAACCCTAAGAGTTAACCTTAAGTGTTGACCTTACAGATTTAACCCTGAGAGTTAACCTTAGGACTGAAACGTTAAGACTTAACCCTAAGACTTATCCCCAAGACGTAACTCTAAAGAGTTAACCCTAAGACTTCGGCTTGTGATTTAAACTTTAGACTGAACGCTAAGACTTAAAATTACGATTTAACATGAAGATTTAACCATAAGACTTAACCCTAAGACTTCAGGTTAAGTTTTAACCTTAAGACTCAGCCCTGAGACTTAGTCGTGAAATTTATCCATAAGACTTATCCCTAAAACTGAAAACTGAGACTTAAACCTAAGATTTAACCTCAAGACTTAACCCTAAAACGTAGCCCTGAGACTTATCCTTGAGCTTTAACCTTGATACTTAATCCTGAGACTTAGCCCTAAGACTTATCCCCAAGACATAACTCTAAGGCTTAACCCTAAGACTTAACCTTAAGGCTCAACCTTAAGACTTAACATTAAGACTTAACCCTGAGACTTAACCATAAGACTTATCCTCAAGATTGTACTCTAAGACTTAAGATGAAGACTTAACCCTAAGACTCAATCTATGAGATGTAAACTTAAGACTTAATGAACCCTAAGACTCAATCTATGAGATGTAAACTTAAGACTTAACCTTTAGGAATTAACCCTGACACTTAACCTTAAGGCTTAACCCTAAGACTTAAGCTTAAGGTTTAAACTTAAGACTTATCCCTAAGACATAATCCTGAGACTTAACCCTAAGACTTAACCTCAAGTTTAACTTCAAAACTTAACCCTAAGACTGAATCCTAAGACACAACTTGACCACGTAACCCTGAGACTTAACCTTGAGACTTTACCTTGAAATTTAACCCTGGGATTTAACCCTAAGTCTTAATGCTAAGACTTAACTTGAAGATGTACCATTAAGACTTAACCTTAAAGCGTAACCTTAAGATTTACACTCAATACTTAACCCTAAGACTTAACCCTATGACTTAAACTTAAGGTTAAACCTTAAGACAAAACTTGAAGACTTAATTCAAAGACTTATCCCTAAGACTCAACACTGAGACTTAAACCTAAGATTTAAGACTTAACCCTAAGACTTAGCCCCAAGACTTAAGTCTAAGACTTCAACTTATGAATTAAACTTTAGACTTAACCCTAAGACTCAAGCCATAAGACTTCACCTTAAGACTTCACCTGAAGACTTAACCTTAAAATTTAACCCTAAGACTGAACCCTAAAATATAACTTTTAAGACTTAACAATAAGACTGAACATTAAGACACAACCTTACGACTTCTACCCTGAGACCTAACCTTGAGACTTAACACTGAGATTTAACCCTAAGACTTAACTTTAAGATGTAACATTCGGACTTAACCTTAAAACTTAACCCTAAGTCTCAACCTTAAGAAGTAACTTGAAGACTTAACCCTGAGAATGAACTCTAAGACTTCAACTTAATAATGAACGCTCAGATATAACCCTCAGACTTAAACTTAAGAAATAACCCTAAGACTTAACCTTAATATTTAACTTGAAGATGTAACCTTAAGGCTTAACCCTAAACTTAACCCTAAGAGTTAACCTTAAGTGTTGACCTTACAGATTTAACCCTAAGAGTTAACCTTAGGACTGAAACGTTAAGACTTAACCCTAAGACTTATCCCCAAGACGTAACTCTAAAGAGTTAACCCTAAGACTTCGGCTTGTGATTTAAACTTTAGACTGAACGCTAAGACTTAAAATTACGATTTAACATGAAGATTTAACCATAAGACTTAACCCTAAGACTTCAGGTTAAGTTTTAACCTTAAGACTCAGCCCTGAGACTTAGTCGTGAAATTTATCCATAAGACTTATCCCTAAAACTGAAAACTGAGACTTAAACCTAAGATTTAACCTCAAGACTTAACCCTAAAACGTAGCCCTGAGACTTATCCTTGAGCTTTAACCTTGATACTTAATCCTGAGACTTAGCCCTAAGACTTAT
The DNA here is from genome assembly GCF_963210335.1 of Falco punctatus. Classification (NCBI taxonomy): domain Eukaryota; kingdom Metazoa; phylum Chordata; class Aves; order Falconiformes; family Falconidae; genus Falco; species Falco punctatus. The sequence goes on along the minus strand of NW_027660283.1, from coordinate 187,201 downwards.
CCCCAAGACATAACTCTAAGGCTTAACCCTAAGACTTAACCTTAAGGCTCAACCTTAAGACTTAACATTAAGACTTAACCCTGAGACTTAACCAGAAGACTTATCCTCAAGATTGTACTCTAAGACTTAAGATGAAGACTTAACCCTAAGACTCAATCTATGAGATGTAAACTTAAGACTTAATGAACCCTAAGACTCAATCTATGAGATGTAAACTTAAGACTTAACCTTTAGGAATTAACCCTGACACTTAACCTTAAGGCTTAACCCTAAGACTTAAGCTTAAGGTTTAAACTTAAGACTTATCCCTAAGACATAATCCTGAGACTTAACCCTAAGACTTAACCACAAGTTTAACTTCAAAACTTAACCCTAAGACTGAATCCTAAGACACAACTTGACCACGTAACCCTGAGACTTAACCTTGAGACTTTACCTTGAAATTTAACCCTGGGATTTAACCCTAAGTCTTAATGCTATAACTTAACTTGAAGATGTACCATTAAGACTTAACCTTAAAGCGTAACCTTAAGATTTACACTCAATACTTAACCCTAAGACTTAACCCTATGACTTAAACTTAAGGTTAAACCTTAAGACAAAACTTGAAGACTTAATTCAAAGACTTATCCCTAAGACTCAACACTGAGACTTAAACCTAAGATTTAAGACTTAACCCTAAGACTTAGCCCCAAGACTTAAGTCTAAGACTTCAAGTTATGAATTAAACTTTAGACTTAACCCTAAGACTCAAGCCATAAGACTTCACCTTAAGACTTAGCCTGAAGACTTAACCTTAAAATTTAACCCTAAGACTGAACCCTAAAATATAACTTTTAAGACTTAACAATAAGACTGAACATTAAGACACAACCTTACGACTTCTACCCTGAGACCTAACCTTGAGACTTAACACTGAGATTTAACCCTAAGACTTAACTTTAAGATGTAACATTCGGACTTAACCTTAAAACTTAACCCTAAGTCTCAACCTTAAGAAGTAACTTGAAGACTTAACCCTGAGAATGAACTCTAAGACTTCAACTTAATAATGAACGCTCAGATATAACCCTCAGACTTAAACTTAAGAAATAACCCTAAGACTTAACCTTAATATTTAACTTGAAGATGTAACCTTAAGGCTTAACCCTAAACTTAACCCTAAGAGTTAACCTTAAGTGTTGACCTTACAGATTTAACCCTGAGAGTTAACCTTAGGACTGAAACGTTAAGACTTAACCCTAAGACTTATCCCCAAGACGTAACTCTAAAGAGTTAACCCTAAGACTTCGGCTTGTGATTTAAACTTTAGACTGAACGCTAAGACTTAAAATTACGATTTAACATGAAGATTTAACCATAAGACTTAACCCTAAGACTTCAGGTTAAGTTTTAACCTTAAGACTCAGCCCTGAGACTTAGTCGTGAAATTTATCCATAAGACTTATCCCTAAAACTGAAAACTGAGACTTAAACCTAAGATTTAACCTCAAGACTTAACCCTAAAACGTAGCCCTGAGACTTATCCTTGAGCTTTAACCTTGATACTTAATCCTGAGACTTAGCCCTAAGACTTATCCCCAAGACATAACTCTAAGGCTTAACCCTAAGACTTAACCTTAAGGCTCAACCTTAAGACTTAACATTAAGACTTAACCCTGAGACTTAACCATAAGACTTATCCTCAAGATTGTACTCTAAGACTTAAGATGAAGACTTAACCCTAAGACTCAATCTATGAGATGTAAACTTAAGACTTAATGAACCCTAAGACTCAATCTATGAGATGTAAACTTAAGACTTAACCTTTAGGAATTAACCCTGACACTTAACCTTAAGGCTTAACCCTAAGACTTAAGCTTAAGGTTTAAACTTAAGACTTATCCCTAAGACATAATCCTGAGACTTAACCCTAAGACTTATCCCCAAGACATAACTCTAAGGCTTAACCCTAAGACTTAACCTTAAAGCTCAACCTTAAGACTTAACATTAAGACTTAACCCTGAGACTTAACCCTGAGACTTAACCATAAGACTTATCCTCAAGATTGTACTCTAAGACTTAACCCTAAGACTTAAGATGAAGACTTAACCCTAAGACTCAATCTATGAGATGTAAACTTAAGACTTAATGAACCCTAAGACTCAATCTATGAGATGTAAACTTAAGACTTAACCTTTAGGAATTAACCCTGACACTTAACCTTAAGGCTTAACCCTAAGACTTAAGCTTAAGGTTTAAACTTAAGACTTATCCCTAAGACATAATCCTGAGACTTAACCCTAAGACTTAACCACAAGTTTAACTTCAAAACTTAACCCTAAGACTGAATCCTAAGACACAACTTGACCACGTAACCCTGAGACTTAACCTTGAGACTTTACCTTGAAATTTAACCCTGGGATTTAACCCTAAGTCTTAATGCTAAGACTTAACTTGAAGATGTACCATTAAGACTTAACCTTAAAGCGTAACCTTAAGATTTACACTCAATACTTAACCCTAAGACTTAACCCTATGACTTAAACTTAAGGTTAAACCTTAAGACAAAACTTGAAGACTTAATTCAAAGACTTATCCCTAAGACTCAACACTGAGACTTAAACCTAAGATTTAAGACTTAACCCTAAGACTTAGCCCCAAGACTTAAGTCTAAGACTTCAAGTTATGAATTAAACTTTAGACTTAACCCTAAGACTCAAGCCATAAGACTTCACCTTAAGACTTCACCCGAAGACTTAACCTTAAAATTTAACCCTAAGACTGAACCCTAAAATATAACTTTTAAGACTTAACAATAAGACTGAACATTAAGACACAACCTTACGACTTCTACCCTGAGACCTAACCTTGAGACTTAACACTGAGATTTAACCCTAAGACTTAACTTTAAGATGTAACATTCGGACTTAACCTTAAAACTTAACCCTAAGTCTCAACCTTAAGAAGTAACTTGAAGACTTAACCCTGAGAATGAACTCTAAGACTTCAACTTAATAATGAACGCTCAGATATAACCCTCAGACTTAAACTTAAGAAATAACCCTAAGACTTAACCTTAATATTTAACTTGAAGATGTAACCTTAAGGCTTAACCCTAAACTTAACCCTAAGAGTTAACCTTAAGTGTTGACCTTACAGATTTAACCCTGAGAGTTAACCTTAGGACTGAAACGTTAAGACTTAACCCTAAGACTTATCCCCAAGACGTAACTCTAAAGAGTTAACCCTAAGACTTCGGCTTGTGATTTAAACTTTAGACTGAACGCTAAGACTTAAAATTACGATTTAACATGAAGATTTAACCATAAGACTTAACCCTAAGACTTCAGGTTAAGTTTTAACCTTAAGACTCAGCCCTGAGACTTAGTCGTGAAATTTATCCATAAGACTTATCCCTAAAACTGAAAACTGAGACTTAAACCTAAGATTTAACCTCAAGACTTAACCCTAAAACGTAGCCCTGAGACTTATCCTTGAGCTTTAACCTTGATACTTAATCCTGAGACTTAGCCCTAAGACTTATCCCCAAGACATAACTCTAAGGCTTAACCCTAAGACTTAACCTTAAGGCTCAACCTTAAGACTTAACATTAAGACTTAACCCTGAGACTTAACCATAAGACTTATCCTCAAGATTGTACTCTAAGACTTAAGATGAAGACTTAACCCTAAGACTCAATCTATGAGATGTAAACTTAAGACTTAATGAACCCTAAGACTCAATCTATGAGATGTAAACTTAAGACTTAACCTTTAGGAATTAACCCTGACACTTAACCTTAAGGCTTAACCCTAAGACTTAAGCTTAAGGTTTAAACTTAAGACTTATCCCTAAGACATAATCCTGAGACTTAACCCTAAGACTTAACCTCAAGTTTAACTTCAAAACTTAACCCTAAGACTGAATCCTAAGACACAACTTGACCACGTAACCCTGAGACTTAACCTTGAGACTTTACCTTGAAATTTAACCCTGGGATTTAACCCTAAGTCTTAATGCTAAGACTTAACTTGAAGATGTACCATTAAGACTTAACCTTAAAGCGTAACCTTAAGATTTACACTCAATACTTAACCCTAAGACTTAACCCTATGACTTAAACTTAAGGTTAAACCTTAAGACAAAACTTGAAGACTTAATTCAAAGACTTATCCCTAAGACTCAACACTGAGACTTAAACCTAAGATTTAAGACTTAACCCTAAGACTTAGCCCCAAGACTTAAGTCTAAGACTTCAAGTTATGAATTAAACTTTAGACTTAACCCTAAGACTCAAGCCATAAGACTTCACCTTAAGACTTAGCCTGAAGACTTAACCTTAAAATTTAACCCTAAGACTGAACCCTAAAATATAACTTTTAAGACTTAACAATAAGACTGAACATTAAGACACAACCTTACGACTTCTACCCTGAGACCTAACCTTGAGACTTAACACTGAGATTTAACCCTAAGACTTAACTTTAAGATGTAACATTCGGACTTAACCTTAAAACTTAACCCTAAGTCTCAACCTTAAGAAGTAACTTGAAGACTTAACCCTGAGAATGAACTCTAAGACTTCAACTTAATAATGAACGCTCAGATATAACCCTCAGACTTAAACTTAAGAAATAACCCTAAGACTTAACCTTAATATTTAACTTGAAGATGTAACCTTAAGGCTTAACCCTAAACTTAACCCTAAGAGTTAACCTTAAGTGTTGACCTTACAGATTTAACCCTAAGAGTTAACCTTAGGACTGAAACGTTAAGACTTAACCCTAAGACTTATCCCCAAGACGTAACTCTAAAGAGTTAACCCTAAGACTTCAGCTTGTGATTTAAACTTTAGACTGAACGCTAAGACTTAAAATTACGATTTAACATGAAGATTTAACCATAAGACTTAACCCTAAGACTTCAGGTTAAGTTTTAACCTTAAGACTCAGCCCTGAGACTTAGTCGTGAAATTTATCCATAAGACTTATCCCTAAAACTGAAAACTGAGACTTAAACCTAAGATTTAACCTCAAGACTTAACCCTAAAACGTAGCCCTGAGACTTATCCTTGAGCTTTAACCTTGATACTTAATCCTGAGACTTAGCCCTAAGACTTATCCCCAAGACATAACTCTAAGGCTTAACCCTAAGACTTAACCTTAAGGCTCAACCTTAAGACTTAACCCTGAGACTTAACCATAAGACTTATCCTCAAGATTGTACTCTAAGACTTAACCCTAAGACTTAAGATGAAGACTTAACCCTAAGACTCAATCTATGAGATGTAAACTTAAGACTTAATTAACCCTAAGGCTCAATCTATGAGATGTAAACTTAAGACTTAACCTTTAGGAATTAACCCTGACACTTAACCTTATGGCTTAACCCTAAGACTTAAGCTTAAGGTTTAAACTTAAGACTTATCCCTAAGACATAATCCTGAGACTTAACCCTAAGACTTAACCTCAAGTTTAACTTCAAAACTTAACCCTAAGACTGAATCCTAAGACACAACTTGACCACGTAACCCTGAGACTTAACCTTGAGACTTTACCTTGAAATGTAACCCTGGGATTTAACCCTAAGTCTTAATGCTAAGACTTAACTTGAAGATGTACCATTAAGACTTAACCTTAAAGCGTAACCTTAAGATTTACACTCAATACTTAACCCTAAGACTTAACCCTATGACTTAAACTTAAGGTTAAACCTTAAGACAAAACCTGAAGACTTAATTCAAAGACTTATCCCTAAGACTCAACACTGAGACTTAAACCTAAGATTTAAGACTTAACCCTAAGACTTAGCCCCAAGACTTAAGTCTAAGACTTCAAGTTATGAATTAAACTTTAGACTTAACCCTAAGACTCAAGCCATAAGACTTCACCTGAAGACTTCACCTGAAGACTTAACCTTAAAATTTAACCCTAAGACTGAACCCAAAAATATAACTTTTAAGACTTAACAATAAGACTGAACATTAAGACACAACCTTACGACTTCTACCCTGAGACCTAACCTTGAGACTTAACACTGAGATTTAACCCTAAGACTTAACTTTAAGATGTAACATTCGGACTTTACCTTAAAACTTAACCCTAAGTCTCAACCTTAAGAAGTAACTTGAAGACTTAACCCTGAGAATGAACTCTAAGACTTCAACTTAATAATGAACGCTCAGATATAACCCTCAGACTTAAACTTAAGAAATAACCCTAAGACTTAACCTTAATATTTAACTTGAAGATGTAACCTTAAGGCTTAACCCTAAACTTAACCCTAAGAGTTAACCTTAAGTGTTGACCTTACAGATTTAACCCTGAGAGTTAACCTTAGGACTGAAACGTTAAGACTTAACCCTAAGACTTATCCCCAAGACGTAACTCTAAAGAGTTAACCCTAAGACTTCGGCTTGTGATTTAAACTTTAGACTGAACGCTAAGACTTAAAATTACGATTTAACATGAAGATTTAACCATAAGACTTAACCCTAAGACTTCAGGTTAAGTTTTAACCTTAAGACTCAGCCCTGAGACTTAGTCGTGAAATTTATCCATAAGACTTATCCCTAAAACTGAAAACTGAGACTTAAACCTAAGATTTAACCTCAAGACTTAACCCTAAAACGTAGCCCTGAGACTTATCCTTGAGCTTTAACCTTGATACTTAATCCTGAGACTTAGCCCTAAGACTTATCCCCAAGACATAACTCTAAGGCTTAACCCTAAGACTTAACCTTAAGGCTCAACCTTAAGACTTAACATTAAGACTTAACCCTGAGACTTAACCATAAGACTTATCCTCAAGATTGTACTCTAAGACTTAAGATGAAGACTTAACCCTAAGACTCAATCTATGAGATGTAAACTTAAGACTTAATGAACCCTAAGACTCAATCTATGAGATGTAAACTTAAGACTTAACCTTTAGGAATTAACCCTGACACTTAACCTTAAGGCTTAACCCTAAGACTTAAGCTTAAGGTTTAAACTTAAGACTTATCCCTAAGACATAATCCTGAGACTTAACCCTAAGACTTAACCTCAAGTTTAACTTCAAAACTTAACCCTAAGACTGAATCCTAAGACACAACTTGACCACGTAACCCTGAGACTTAACCTTGAGACTTTACCTTGAAATTTAACCCTGGGATTTAACCCTAAGTCTTAATGCTAAGACTTAACTTGAAGATGTACCATTAAGACTTAACCTTAAAGCGTAACCTTAAGATTTACACTCAATACTTAACCCTAAGACTTAACCCTATGACTTAAACTTAAGGTTAAACCTTAAGACAAAACTTGAAGACTTAATTCAAAGACTTATCCCTAAGACTCAACACTGAGACTTAAACCTAAGATTTAAGACTTAACCCTAAGACTTAGCCCCAAGACTTAAGTCTAAGACTTCAACTTATGAATTAAACTTTAGACTTAACCCTAAGACTCAAGCCATAAGACTTCACCTTAAGACTTCACCTGAAGACTTAACCTTAAAATTTAACCCTAAGACTGAACCCTAAAATATAACTTTTAAGACTTAACAATAAGACTGAACATTAAGACACAACCTTACGACTTCTACCCTGAGACCTAACCTTGAGACTTAACACTGAGATTTAACCCTAAGACTTAACTTTAAGATGTAACATTCGGACTTAACCTTAAAACTTAACCCTAAGTCTCAACCTTAAGAAGTAACTTGAAGACTTAACCCTGAGAATGAACTCTAAGACTTCAACTTAATAATGAACGCTCAGATATAACCCTCAGACTTAAACTTAAGAAATAACCCTAAGACTTAACCTTAATATTTAACTTGAAGATGTAACCTTAAGGCTTAACCCTAAACTTAACCCTAAGAGTTAACCTTAAGTGTTGACCTTACAGATTTAACCCTAAGAGTTAACCTTAGGACTGAAACGTTAAGACTTAACCCTAAGACTTATCCCCAAGACGTAACTCTAAAGAGTTAACCCTAAGACTTCGGCTTGTGATTTAAACTTTAGACTGAACGCTAAGACTTAAAATTACGATTTAACATGAAGATTTAACCATAAGACTTAACCCTAAGACTTCAGGTTAAGTTTTAACCTTAAGACTCAGCCCTGAGACTTAGTCGTGAAATTTATCCATAAGACTTATCCCTAAAACTGAAAACTGAGACTTAAACCTAAGATTTAACCTCAAGACTTAACCCTAAAACGTAGCCCTGAGACTTATCCTTGAGCTTTAACCTTGATACTTAATCCTGAGACTTAGCCCTAAGACTTATCCCCAAGACATAACTCTAAGGCTTAACCCTAAGACTTAACCTTAAGGCTCAACCTTAAGACTTAACCCTGAGACTTAACCATAAGACTTATCCTCAAGATTGTACTCTAAGACTTAACCCTAAGACTTAAGATGAAGACTTAACCCTAAGACTCAATCTATGAGATGTAAACTTAAGACTTAATTAACCCTAAGGCTCAATCTATGAGATGTAAACTTAAGACTTAACCTTTAGGAATTAACCCTGACACTTAACCTTATGGCTTAACCCTAAGACTTAAGCTTAAGGTTTAAACTTAAGACTTATCCCTAAGACATAATCCTGAGACTTAACCCTAAGACTTAACCTCAAGTTTAACTTCAAAACTTAACCCTAAGACTGAATCCTAAGACACAACTTGACCACGTAACCCTGAGACTTAACCTTGAGACTTTACCTTGAAATGTAACCCTGGGATTTAACCCTAAGTCTTAATGCTAAGACTTAACTTGAAGATGTACCATTAAGACTTAACCTTAAAGCGTAACCTTAAGATTTACACTCAATACTTAACCCTAAGACTTAACCCTATGACTTAAACTTAAGGTTAAACCTTAAGACAAAACCTGAAGACTTAATTCAAAGACTTATCCCTAAGACTCAACACTGAGACTTAAACCTAAGATTTAAGACTTAACCCTAAGACTTAGCCCCAAGACTTAAGTCTAAGACTTCAAGTTATGAATTAAACTTTAGACTTAACCCTAAGACTCAAGCCATAAGACTTCACCTGAAGACTTCACCTGAAGACTTAACCTTAAAATTTAACCCTAAGACTGAACCCAAAAATATAACTTTTAAGACTTAACAATAAGACTGAACATTAAGACACAACCTTACGACTTCTACCCTGAGACCTAACCTTGAGACTTAACACTGAGATTTAACCCTAAGACTTAACTTTAAGATGTAACATTCGGACTTTACCTTAAAACTTAACCCTAAGTCTCAACCTTAAGAAGTAACTTGAAGACTTAACCCTGAGAATGAACTCTAAGACTTCAACTTAATAATGAACGCTCAGATATAACCCTCAGACTTAAACTTAAGAAATAACCCTAAGACTTAACCTTAATATTTAACTTGAAGATGTAACCTTAAGGCTTAACCCTAAACTTAACCCTAAGAGTTAACCTTAAGTGTTGACCTTACAGATTTAACCCTGAGAGTTAACCTTAGGACTGAAACGTTAAGACTTAACCCTAAGACTTATCCCCAAGACGTAACTCTAAAGAGTTAACCCTAAGACTTCGGCTTGTGATTTAAACTTTAGACTGAACGCTAAGACTTAAAATTACGATTTAACATGAAGATTTAACCATAAGACTTAACCCTAAGACTTCAGGTTAAGTTTTAACCTTAAGACTCAGCCCTGAGACTTAGTCGTGAAATTTATCCATAAGACTTATCCCTAAAACTGAAAACTGAGACTTAAACCTAAGATTTAACCTCAAGACTTAACCCTAAAACGTAGCCCTGAGACTTATCCTTGAGCTTTAACCTTGATACTTAATCCTGAGACTTAGCCCTAAGACTTATCCCCAAGACATAACTCTAAGGCTTAACCCTAAGACTTAACCTTAAGGCTCAACCTTAAGACTTAACATTAAGACTTAACCCTGAGACTTAACCATAAGACTTATCCTCAAGATTGTACTCTAAGACTTAAGATGAAGACTTAACCCTAAGACTCAATCTATGAGATGTAAACTTAAGACTTAATGAACCCTAAGACTCAATCTATGAGATGTAAACTTAAGACTTAACCTTTAGGAATTAACCCTGACACTTAACCTTAAGGCTTAACCCTAAGACTTAAGCTTAAGGTTTAAACTTAAGACTTATCCCTAAGACATAATCCTGAGACTTAACCCTAAGACTTAACCTCAAGTTTAACTTCAAAACTTAACCCTAAGACTGAATCCTAAGACACAACTTGACCACGTAACCCTGAGACTTAACCTTGAGACTTTACCTTGAAATTTAACCCTGGGATTTAACCCTAAGTCTTAATGCTAAGACTTAACTTGAAGATGTACCATTAAGACTTAACCTTAAAGCGTAACCTTAAGATTTACACTCAATACTTAACCCTAAGACTTAACCCTATGACTTAAACTTAAGGTTAAACCTTAAGACAAAACTTGAAGACTTAATTCAAAGACTTATCCCTAAGACTCAACACTGAGACTTAAACCTAAGATTTAAGACTTAACCCTAAGACTTAGCCCCAAGACTTAAGTCTAAGACTTCAACTTATGAATTAAACTTTAGACTTAACCCTAAGACTCAAGCCATAAGACTTCACCTTAAGACTTCACCTGAAGACTTAACCTTAAAATTTAACCCTAAGACTGAACCCTAAAATATAACTTTTAAGACTTAACAATAAGACTGAACATTAAGACACAACCTTACGACTTCTACCCTGAGACCTAACCTTGAGACTTAACACTGAGATTTAACCCTAAGACTTAACTTTAAGATGTAACATTCGGACTTAACCTTAAAACTTAACCCTAAGTCTCAACCTTAAGAAGTAACTTGAAGACTTAACCCTGAGAATGAACTCTAAGACTTCAACTTAATAATGAACGCTCAGATATAACCCTCAGACTTAAACTTAAGAAATAACCCTAAGACTTAACCTTAATATTTAACTTGAAGATGTAACCTTAAGGCTTAACCCTAAACTTAACCCTAAGAGTTAACCTTAAGTGTTGACCTTACAGATTTAACCCTAAGAGTTAACCTTAGGACTGAAACGTTAAGACTTAACCCTAAGACTTATCCCCAAGACGTAACTCTAAAGAGTTAACCCTAAGACTTCGGCTTGTGATTTAAACTTTAGACTGAACGCTAAGACTTAAAATTACGATTTAACATGAAGATTTAACCATAAGACTTAACCCTAAGACTTCAGGTTAAGTTTTAACCTTAAGACTCAGCCCTGAGACTTAGTCGTGAAATTTATCCATAAGACTTATCCCTAAAACTGAAAACTGAGACTTAAACCTAAGATTTAACCTCAAGACTTAACCCTAAAACGTAGCCCTGAGACTTATCCTTGAGCTTTAACCTTGATACTTAATCCTGAGACTTAGCCCTAAGACTTATCCCCAAGACATAACTCTAAGGCTTAACCCTAAGACTTAACCTTAAGGCTCAACCTTAAGACTTAACATTAAGACTTAACCCTGAGACTTAACCAGAAGACTTATCCTCAAGATTGTACTCTAAGACTTAAGATGAAGACTTAACCCTAAGACTCAATCTATGAGATGTAAACTTAAGACTTAATGAACCCTAAGACTCAATCTATGAGATGTAAACTTAAGACTTAACCTTTAGGAATTAACCCTGACACTTAACCTTAAGGCTTAACCCTAAGACTTAAGCTTAAGGTTTAAACTTAAGACTTATCCCTAAGACATAATCCTGAGACTTAACCCTAAGACTTAACCACAAGTTTAACTTCAAAACTTAACCCTAAGACTGAATCCTAAGACACAACTTGACCACGTAACCCTGAGACTTAACCTTGAGACTTTACCTTGAAATTTAACCCTGGGATTTAACCCTAAGTCTTAATGCTATAACTTAACTTGAAGATGTACCATTAAGACTTAACCTTAAAGCGTAACCTTAAGATTTACACTCAATACTTAACCCTAAGACTTAACCCTATGACTTAAACTTAAGGTTAAACCTTAAGACAAAACTTGAAGACTTAATTCAAAGACTTATCCCTAAGACTCAACACTGAGACTTAAACCTAAGATTTAAGACTTAACCCTAAGACTTAGCCCCAAGACTTAAGTCTAAGACTTCAAGTTATGAATTAAACTTTAGACTTAACCCTAAGACTCAAGCCATAAGACTTCACCTTAAGACTTAGCCTGAAGACTTAACCTTAAAATTTAACCCTAAGACTGAACCCTAAAATATAACTTTTAAGACTTAACAATAAGACTGAACATTAAGACACAACCTTACGACTTCTACCCTGAGACCTAACCTTGAGACTTAACACTGAGATTTAACCCTAAGACTTAACTTTAAGATGTAACATTCGGACTTAACCTTAAAACTTAACCCTAAGTCTCAACCTTAAGAAGTAACTTGAAGACTTAACCCTGAGAATGAACTCTAAGACTTCAACTTAATAATGAACGCTCAGATATAACCCTCAGACTTAAACTTAAGAAATAACCCTAAGACTTAACCTTAATATTTAACTTGAAGATGTAACCTTAAGGCTTAACCCTAAACTTAACCCTAAGAGTTAACCTTAAGTGTTGACCTTACAGATTTAACCCTGAGAGTTAACCTTAGGACTGAAACGTTAAGACTTAACCCTAAGACTTATCCCCAAGACGTAACTCTAAAGAGTTAACCCTAAGACTTCGGCTTGTGATTTAAACTTTAGACTGAACGCTAAGACTTAAAATTACGATTTAACATGAAGATTTAACCATAAGACTTAACCCTAAGACTTCAGGTTAAGTTTTAACCTTAAGACTCAGCCCTGAGACTTAGTCGTGAAATTTATCCATAAGACTTATCCCTAAAACTGAAAACTGAGACTTAAACCTAAGATTTAACCTCAAGACTTAACCCTAAAACGTAGCCCTGAGACTTATCCTTGAGCTTTAACCTTGATACTTAATCCTGAGACTTAGCCCTAAGACTTATCCCCAAGACATAACTCTAAGGCTTAACCCTAAGACTTAACCTTAAGGCTCAACCTTAAGACTTAACATTAAGACTTAACCCTGAGACTTAACCATAAGACTTATCCTCAAGATTGTACTCTAAGACTTAAGATGAAGACTTAACCCTAAGACTCAATCTATGAGATGTAAACTTAAGACTTAATGAACCCTAAGACTCAATCTATGAGATGTAAACTTAAGACTTAACCTTTAGGAATTAACCCTGACACTTAACCTTAAGGCTTAACCCTAAGACTTAAGCTTAAGGTTTAAACTTAAGACTTATCCCTAAGACATAATCCTGAGACTTAACCCTAAGACTTATCCCCAAGACATAACTCTAAGGCTTAACCCTAAGACTTAACCTTAAAGCTCAACCTTAAGACTTAACATTAAGACTTAACCCTGAGACTTAACCCTGAGACTTAACCATAAGACTTATCCTCAAGATTGTACTCTAAGACTTAACCCTAAGACTTAAGATGAAGACTTAACCCTAAGACTCAATCTATGAGATGTAAACTTAAGACTTAATGAACCCTAAGACTCAATCTATGAGATGTAAACTTAAGACTTAACCTTTAGGAATTAACCCTGACACTTAACCTTAAGGCTTAACCCTAAGACTTAAGCTTAAGGTTTAAACTTAAGACTTATCCCTAAGACATAATCCTGAGACTTAACCCTAAGACTTAACCACAAGTTTAACTTCAAAACTTAACCCTAAGACTGAATCCTAAGACACAACTTGACCACGTAACCCTGAGACTTAACCTTGAGACTTTACCTTGAAATTTAACCCTGGGATTTAACCCTAAGTCTTAATGCTAAGACTTAACTTGAAGATGTACCATTAAGACTTAACCTTAAAGCGTAACCTTAAGATTTACACTCAATACTTAACCCTAAGACTTAACCCTATGACTTAAACTTAAGGTTAAACCTTAAGACAAAACTTGAAGACTTAATTCAAAGACTTATCCCTAAGACTCAACACTGAGACTTAAACCTAAGATTTAAGACTTAACCCTAAGACTTAGCCCCAAGACTTAAGTCTAAGACTTCAAGTTATGAATTAAACTTTAGACTTAACCCTAAGACTCAAGCCATAAGACTTCACCTTAAGACTTCACCCGAAGACTTAACCTTAAAATTTAACCCTAAGACTGAACCCTAAAATATAACTTTTAAGACTTAACAATAAGACTGAACATTAAGACACAACCTTACGACTTCTACCCTGAGACCTAACCTTGAGACTTAACACTGAGATTTAACCCTAAGACTTAACTTTAAGATGTAACATTCGGACTTAACCTTAAAACTTAACCCTAAGTCTCAACCTTAAGAAGTAACTTGAAGACTTAACCCTGAGAATGAACTCTAAGACTTCAACTTAATAATGAACGCTCAGATATAACCCTCAGACTTAAACTTAAGAAATAACCCTAAGACTTAACCTTAATATTTAACTTGAAGATGTAACCTTAAGGCTTAACCCTAAACTTAACCCTAAGAGTTAACCTTAAGTGTTGACCTTACAGATTTAACCCTGAGAGTTAACCTTAGGACTGAAACGTTAAGACTTAACCCTAAGACTTATCCCCAAGACGTAACTCTAAAGAGTTAACCCTAAGACTTCGGCTTGTGATTTAAACTTTAGACTGAACGCTAAGACTTAAAATTACGATTTAACATGAAGATTTAACCATAAGACTTAACCCTAAGACTTCAGGTTAAGTTTTAACCTTAAGACTCAGCCCTGAGACTTAGTCGTGAAATTTATCCATAAGACTTATCCCTAAAACTGAAAACTGAGACTTAAACCTAAGATTTAACCTCAAGACTTAACCCTAAAACGTAGCCCTGAGACTTATCCTTGAGCTTTAACCTTGATACTTAATCCTGAGACTTAGCCCTAAGACTTATCCCCAAGACATAACTCTAAGGCTTAACCCTAAGACTTAACCTTAAGGCTCAACCTTAAGACTTAACATTAAGACTTAACCCTGAGACTTAACCATAAGACTTATCCTCAAGATTGTACTCTAAGACTTAAGATGAAGACTTAACCCTAAGACTCAATCTATGAGATGTAAACTTAAGACTTAATGAACCCTAAGACTCAATCTATGAGATGTAAACTTAAGACTTAACCTTTAGGAATTAACCCTGACACTTAACCTTAAGGCTTAACCCTAAGACTTAAGCTTAAGGTTTAAACTTAAGACTTATCCCTAAGACATAATCCTGAGACTTAACCCTAAGACTTAACCTCAAGTTTAACTTCAAAACTTAACCCTAAGACTGAATCCTAAGACACAACTTGACCACGTAACCCTGAGACTTAACCTTGAGACTTTACCTTGAAATTTAACCCTGGGATTTAACCCTAAGTCTTAATGCTAAGACTTAACTTGAAGATGTACCATTAAGACTTAACCTTAAAGCGTAACCTTAAGATTTACACTCAATACTTAACCCTAAGACTTAACCCTATGACTTAAACTTAAGGTTAAACCTTAAGACAAAACTTGAAGACTTAATTCAAAGACTTATCCCTAAGACTCAACACTGAGACTTAAACCTAAGATTTAAGACTTAACCCTAAGACTTAGCCCCAAGACTTAAGTCTAAGACTTCAACTTATGAATTAAACTTTAGACTTAACCCTAAGACTCAAGCCATAAGACTTCACCTTAAGACTTCACCTGAAGACTTAACCTTAAAATTTAACCCTAAGACTGAACCCTAAAATATAACTTTTAAGACTTAACAATAAGACTGAACATTAAGACACAACCTTACGACTTCTACCCTGAGACCTAACCTTGAGACTTAACACTGAGATTTAACCCTAAGACTTAACTTTAAGATGTAACATTCGGACTTAACCTTAAAACTTAACCCTAAGTCTCAACCTTAAGAAGTAACTTGAAGACTTAACCCTGAGAATGAACTCTAAGACTTCAACTTAATAATGAACGCTCAGATATAACCCTCAGACTTAAACTTAAGAAATAACCCTAAGACTTAACCTTAATATTTAACTTGAAGATGTAACCTTAAGGCTTAACCCTAAACTTAACCCTAAGAGTTAACCTTAAGTGTTGACCTTACAGATTTAACCCTAAGAGTTAACCTTAGGACTGAAACGTTAAGACTTAACCCTAAGACTTATCCCCAAGACGTAACTCTAAAGAGTTAACCCTAAGACTTCGGCTTGTGATTTAAACTTTAGACTGAACGCTAAGACTTAAAATTACGATTTAACATGAAGATTTAACCATAAGACTTAACCCTAAGACTTCAGGTTAAGTTTTAACCTTAAGACTCAGCCCTGAGACTTAGTCGTGAAATTTATCCATAAGACTTATCCCTAAAACTGAAAACTGAGACTTAAACCTAAGATTTAACCTCAAGACTTAACCCTAAAACGTAGCCCTGAGACTTATCCTTGAGCTTTAACCTTGATACTTAATCCTGAGACTTAGCCCTAAGACTTATCCCCAAGACATAACTCTAAGGCTTAACCCTAAGACTTAACCTTAAGGCTCAACCTTAAGACTTAACATTAAGACTTAACCCTGAGACTTAACCAGAAGACTTATCCTCAAGATTGTACTCTAAGACTTAAGATGAAGACTTAACCCTAAGACTCAATCTATGAGATGTAAACTTAAGACTTAATGAACCCTAAGACTCAATCTATGAGATGTAAACTTAAGACTTAACCTTTAGGAATTAACCCTGACACTTAACCTTAAGGCTTAACCCTAAGACTTAAGCTTAAGGTTTAAACTTAAGACTTATCCCTAAGACATAATCCTGAGACTTAACCCTAAGACTTAACCACAAGTTTAACTTCAAAACTTAACCCTAAGACTGAATCCTAAGACACAACTTGACCACGTAACCCTGAGACTTAACCTTGAGACTTTACCTTGAAATTTAACCCTGGGATTTAACCCTAAGTCTTAATGCTATAACTTAACTTGAAGATGTACCATTAAGACTTAACCTTAAAGCGTAACCTTAAGATTTACACTCAATACTTAACCCTAAGACTTAACCCTATGACTTAAACTTAAGGTTAAACCTTAAGACAAAACTTGAAGACTTAATTCAAAGACTTATCCCTAAGACTCAACACTGAGACTTAAACCTAAGATTTAAGACTTAACCCTAAGACTTAGCCCCAAGACTTAAGTCTAAGACTTCAAGTTATGAATTAAACTTTAGACTTAACCCTAAGACTCAAGCCATAAGACTTCACCTTAAGACTTAGCCTGAAGACTTAACCTTAAAATTTAACCCTAAGACTGAACCCTAAAATATAACTTTTAAGACTTAACAATAAGACTGAACATTAAGACACAACCTTACGACTTCTACCCTGAGACCTAACCTTGAGACTTAACACTGAGATTTAACCCTAAGACTTAACTTTAAGATGTAACATTCGGACTTAACCTTAAAACTTAACCCTAAGTCTCAACCTTAAGAAGTAACTTGAAGACTTAACCCTGAGAATGAACTCTAAGACTTCAACTTAATAATGAACGCTCAGATATAACCCTCAGACTTAAACTTAAGAAATAACCCTAAGACTTAACCTTAATATTTAACTTGAAGATGTAACCTTAAGGCTTAACCCTAAACTTAACCCTAAGAGTTAACCTTAAGTGTTGACCTTACAGATTTAACCCTGAGAGTTAACCTTAGGACTGAAACGTTAAGACTTAACCCTAAGACTTATCCCCAAGACGTAACTCTAAAGAGTTAACCCTAAGACTTCGGCTTGTGATTTAAACTTTAGACTGAACGCTAAGACTTAAAATTACGATTTAACATGAAGATTTAACCATAAGACTTAACCCTAAGACTTCAGGTTAAGTTTTAACCTTAAGACTCAGCCCTGAGACTTAGTCGTGAAATTTATCCATAAGACTTATCCCTAAAACTGAAAACTGAGACTTAAACCTAAGATTTAACCTGAAGACTTAACCCTAAAACGTAGCCCTGAGACTTATCCTTGAGCTTTAACCTTGATACTTAATCCTGAGACTTAGCCCTAAGACTTATCCCCAAGACATAACTCTAAGGCTTAACCCTAAGACTTAACCTTAAGGCTCAACCTTAAGACTTAACATTAAGACTTAACCCTGAGACTTAACCATAAGACTTATCCTCAAGATTGTACTCTAAGACTTAAGATGAAGACTTAACCCTAAGACTCAATCTATGAGATGTAAACTTAAGACTTAATGAACCCTAAGACTCAATCTATGAGATGTAAACTTAAGACTTAACCTTTAGGAATTAACCCTGACACTTAACCTTAAGGCTTAACCCTAAGACTTAAGCTTAAGGTTTAAACTTAAGACTTATCCCTAAGACATAATCCTGAGACTTAACCCTAAGACTTATCCCCAAGACATAACTCTAAGGCTTAACCCTAAGACTTAACCTTAAAGCTCAACCTTAAGACTTAACATTAAGACTTAACCCTGAGACTTAACCCTGAGACTTAACCATAAGACTTATCCTCAAGATTGTACTCTAAGACTTAACCCTAAGACTTAAGATGAAGACTTAACCCTAAGACTCAATCTATGAGATGTAAACTTAAGACTTAATGAACCCTAAGACTCAATCTATGAGATGTAAACTTAAGACTTAACCTTTAGGAATTAACCCTGACACTTAACCTTAAGGCTTAACCCTAAGACTTAAGCTTAAGGTTTAAACTTAAGACTTATCCCTAAGACATAATCCTGAGACTTAACCCTAAGACTTAACCACAAGTTTAACTTCAAAACTTAACCCTAAGACTGAATCCTAAGACACAACTTGACCACGTAACCCTGAGACTTAACCTTGAGACTTTACCTTGAAATTTAACCCTGGGATTTAACCCTAAGTCTTAATGCTAAGACTTAACTTGAAGATGTACCATTAAGACTTAACCTTAAAGCGTAACCTTAAGATTTACACTCAATACTTAACCCTAAGACTTAACCCTATGACTTAAACTTAAGGTTAAACCTTAAGACAAAACTTGAAGACTTAATTCAAAGACTTATCCCTAAGACTCAACACTGAGACTTAAACCTAAGATTTAAGACTTAACCCTAAGACTTAGCCCCAAGACTTAAGTCTAAGACTTCAAGTTATGAATTAAACTTTAGACTTAACCCTAAGACTCAAGCCATAAGACTTCACCTTAAGACTTCACCCGAAGACTTAACCTTAAAATTTAACCCTAAGACTGAACCCTAAAATATAACTTTTAAGACTTAACAATAAGACTGAACATTAAGACACAACCTTACGACTTCTACCCTGAGACCTAACCTTGAGACTTAACACTGAGATTTAACCCTAAGACTTAACTTTAAGATGTAACATTCGGACTTAACCTTAAAACTTAACCCTAAGTCTCAACCTTAAGAAGTAACTTGAAGACTTAACCCTGAGAATGAACTCTAAGACTTCAACTTAATAATGAACGCTCAGATATAACCCTCAGACTTAAACTTAAGAAATAACCCTAAGACTTAACCTTAATATTTAACTTGAAGATGTAACCTTAAGGCTTAACCCTAAACTTAACCCTAAGAGTTAACCTTAAGTGTTGACCTTACAGATTTAACCCTGAGAGTTAACCTTAGGACTGAAACGTTAAGACTTAACCCTAAGACTTATCCCCAAGACGTAACTCTAAAGAGTTAACCCTAAGACTTCAGCTTGTGATTTAAACTTTAGACTGAACGCTAAGACTTAAAATTACGATTTAACATTAAGATTTAACCATAAGACTTAACCCTAAGACTTCAGGTTAAGTTTTAACCTTAAGACTCAGCCCTGAGACTTAGTCGTGAAATTTATCCATAAGACTTATCCCTAAAACTGAAAACTGAGACCTAAACCTAAGATTTAACCTGAAGACGTAACCCTAAAACGTAGCCCTGAGACTTATCCTTGAGCTTTAACCTTGATACTTAATCCTGAGACTTAGCCCTAAGACTTATCCCCAAGACATAACTCTAAGGCTTAACCCTAAGACTTAACCTTAAGGCTCAACCTTAAGACTTAACATTAAGACTTAACCCTGAGACTTAACCAGAAGACTTATCCTCAAGATTGTACTCTAAGACTTAAGATGAAGACTTAACCCTAAGACTCAATCTATGAGATGTAAACTTAAGACTTAATGAACCCTAAGACTCAATCTATGAGATGTAAACTTAAGACTTAACCTTTAGGAATTAACCCTGACACTTAACCTTAAGGCTTAACCCTAAGACTTAAGCTTAAGGTTTAAACTTAAGACTTATCCCTAAGACATAATCCTGAGACTTAACCCTAAGACTTAACCACAAGTTTAACTTCAAAACTTAACCCTAAGACTGAATCCTAAGACACAACTTGACCACGTAACCCTGAGACTTAACCTTGAGACTTTACCTTGAAATTTAACCCTGGGATTTAACCCTAAGTCTTAATGCTAAGACTTAACTTGAAGATGTACCATTAAGACTTAACCTTAAAGCGTAACCTTAAGATTTACACTCAATACTTAACCCTAAGACTTAACCCTATGACTTAAACTTAAGGTTAAACCTTAAGACAAAACCTGAAGACTTAATTCAAAGACTTATCCCTAAGACTCAACACTGAGACTTAAACCTAAGATTTAAGACTTAACCCTAAGACTTAGCCCCAAGACTTAAGTCTAAGACTTCAAGTTATGAATTAAACTTTAGACTTAACCCTAAGACTCAAGCCATAAGACTTCACCTGAAGACTTCACCTGAAGACTTAACCTTAAAATTTAACCCTAAGACTGAACCCTAAAATATAACTTTTAAGACTTAACAATAAGACTGAACATTAAGACACAACCTTACGACTTCTACCCTGAGACCTAACCTTGAGACTTAACACTGAGATTTAACCCTAAGACTTAACTTTAAGATGTAACATTCGGACTTAACCTTAAAACTTAACCCTAAGTCTCAACCTTAAGAAGTAACTTGAAGACTTAACCCTGAGAATGAACTCTAAGACTTCAACTTCCTAATGAACGCTCAGATATAACCCTCAGACTTAAACTTAAGAAATAACCCTAAGACTTAACCTTAATATTTAACTTGAAGATGTAACCTTAAGGCTTAACCCTAAACTTAACCCTAAGAGTTAACCTTAAGTGTTGACCTTACAGATTTAACCCTGAGAGTTAACCTTAGGACTGAAACGTTAAGACTTAACCCTAAGACTTATCCCCAAGACGTAACTCTAAAGAGTTAACCCTAAGACTTCGGCTTGTGATTTAAACTTTAGACTGAACGCTAAGACTTAAAATTACGATTTAACATGAAGATTTAACCATAAGACTTAACCCTAAGACTTCAGGTTAAGTTTTAACCTTAAGACTCAGCCCTGAGACTTAGTCGTGAAATTTATCCATAAGACTTATCCCTAAAACTGAAAACTGAGACTTAAACCTAAGATTTAACCTCAAGACTTAACCCTAAAACGTAGCCCTGAGACTTATCCTTGAGCTTTAACCTTGATACTTAATCCTGAGACTTAGCCCTAAGACTTATCCCCAAGACATAACTCTAAGGCTTAACCCTAAGACTTAACCTTAAGGCTCAACCTTAAGACTTAACATTAAGACTTAACCCTGAGACTTAACCATAAGACTTATCCTCAAGATTGTACTCTAAGACTTAACCCTAAGACTTAAGATGAAGACTTAACCCTAAGACTCAATCTATGAGATGTAAACTTAAGACTTAATGAACCCTAAGGCTCAATCTATGAGATGTAAACTTAAGACTTAACCTTTAGGAATTAACCCTGACACTTAACCTTAAGGCTTAACCCTAAGACTTAAGCTTAAGGTTTAAACTTAAGACTTATCCCTAAGACATAATCCTGAGACTTAACCCTAAGACTTAACCTCAAGTTTAACTTCAAAACTTAACCCTAAGACTGAATCCTAAGACACAACTTGACCACGTAACCCTGAGACTTAACCTTGAGACTTTACCTTGAAATTTAACCCTGGGATTTAACCCTAAGTCTTAATGCTAAGACTTAACTTGAAGATGTACCATTAAGACTTAACCTTAAAGCGTAACCTTAAGATTTACACTCAATACTTAACCCTAAGACTTAACCCTATGACTTAAACTTAAGGTTAAACCTTAAGACAAAACTTGAAGACTTAATTCAAAGACTTATCCCTAAGACTCAACACTGAGACTTAAACCTAAGATTTAAGACTTAACCCTAAGACTTAGCCCCAAGACTTAAGTCTAAGACTTCAAGTTATGAATTAAACTTTAGACTTAACCCTAAGACTCAAGCCATAAGACTTCACCTTAAGACTTCACCTGAAGACTTAACCTTAAAATTTAACCCTAAGACTGAACCCTAAAATATAACTTTTAAGACTTAACAATAAGACTGAACATTAAGACACAACCTTACGACTTCTACCCTGAGACCTAACCTTGAGACTTAACACTGAGATTTAACCCTAAGACTTAACTTTAAGATGTAACATTCGGACTTAACCTTAAAACTTAACCCTAAGTCTCAACCTTAAGAAGTAACTTGAAGACTTAACCCTGAGAATGAACTCTAAGACTTCAACTTCCTAATGAACGCTCAGATATAACCCTCAGACTTAAACTTAAGAAATAACCCTAAGACTTAACCTTAATATTTAACTTGAAGATGTAACCTTAAGGCTTAACCCTAAACTTAACCCTAAGAGTTAACCTTAAGTGTTGACCTTACAGATTTAACCCTGAGAGTTAACCTTAGGACTGAAACGTTAAGACTTAACCCTAAGACTTATCCCCAAGACGTAACTCTAAAGAGTTAACCCTAAGACTTCGGCTTGTGATTTAAACTTTAGACTGAACGCTAAGACTTAAAATTACGATTTAACATGAAGATTTAACCATAAGACTTAACCCTAAGACTTCAGGTTAAGTTTTAACCTTAAGACTCAGCCCTGAGACTTAGTCGTGAAATTTATCCATAAGACTTATCCCTAAAACTGAAAACTGAGACTTAAACCTAAGATTTAACCTCAAGACTTAACCCTAAAACGTAGCCCTGAGACTTATCCTTGAGCTTTAACCTTGATACTTAATCCTGAGACTTAGCCCTAAGACTTATCCCCAAGACATAACTCTAAGGCTTAACCCTAAGACTTAACCTTAAGGCTCAACCTTAAGACTTAACATTAAGACTTAACCCTGAGACTTAACCATAAGACTTATCCTCAAGATTGTACTCTAAGACTTAAGATGAAGACTTAACCCTAAGACTCAATCTATGAGATGTAAACTTAAGACTTAATTAACCCTAAGGCTCAATCTATGAGATGTAAACTTAAGACTTAACCTTTAGGAATTAACCCTGACACTTAACCTTAAGGCTTAACCCTAAGACTTAAGCTTAAGGTTTAAACTTAAGACTTATCCCTAAGACATAATCCTGAGACTTAACCCTAAGACTTAACCTCAAGTTTAACTTCAAAACTTAACCCTAAGACTGAATCCTAAGACACAACTTGACCACGTAACCCTGAGACTTAACCTTGAGACTTTACCTTGAAATTTAACCCTGGGATTTAACCCTAAGTCTTAATGCTAAGACTTAACTTGAAGATGTACCATTAAGACTTAACCTTAAAGCGTAACCTTAAGATTTACACTCAATACTTAACCCTAAGACTTAACCCTATGACTTAAACTTAAGGTTAAACCTTAAGACAAAACTTGAAGACTTAATTCAAAGACTTATCCCTAAGACTCAACACTGAGACTTAAACCTAAGATTTAAGACTTAACCCTAAGACTTAGCCCCAAGACTTAAGTCTAAGACTTCAAGTTATGAATTAAACTTTAGACTTAACCCTAAGACTCAAGCCATAAGACTTCACCTGAAGACTTCACCTGAAGACTTAACCTTAAAATTTAACCCTAAGACTGAACCCTAAAATATAACTTTTAAGACTTAACAATAAGACTGAACATTAAGACACAACCTTACGACTTCTACCCTGAGACCTAACCTTGAGACTTAACACTGAGATTTAACCCTAAGACTTAACTTTAAGATGTAACATTCGGACTTAACCTTAAAACTTAACCCTAAGTCTCAACCTTAAGAAGTAACTTGAAGACTTAACCCTGAGAATGAACTCTAAGACTTCAACTTCCTAATGAACGCTCAGATATAACCCTCAGACTTAAACTTAAGAAATAACCCTAAGACTTAACCTTAATATTTAACTTGAAGATGTAACCTTAAGGCTTAACCCTAAACTTAACCCTAAGAGTTAACCTTAAGTGTTGACCTTACAGATTTAACCCTGAGAGTTAACCTTAGGACTGAAACGTTAAGACTTAACCCTAAGACTTATCCCCAAGACGTAACTCTAAAGAGTTAACCCTAAGACTTCGGCTTGTGATTTAAACTTTAGACTGAACGCTAAGACTTAAAATTACGATTTAACATGAAGATTTAACCATAAGACTTAACCCTAAGACTTCAGGTTAAGTTTTAACCTTAAGACTCAGCCCTGAGACTTAGTCGTGAAATTTATCCATAAGACTTATCCCTAAAACTGAAAACTGAGACTTAAACCTAAGATTTAACCTCAAGACTTAACCCTAAAACGTAGCCCTGAGACTTATCCTTGAGCTTTAACCTTGATACTTAATCCTGAGACTTAGCCCTAAGACTTATCCCCAAGACATAACTCTAAGGCTTAACCCTAAGACTTAACCTTAAGGCTCAACCTTAAGACTTAACATTAAGACTTAACCCTGAGACTTAACCATAAGACTTATCCTCAAGATTGTACTCTAAGACTTAAGATGAAGACTTAACCCTAAGACTCAATCTATGAGATGTAAACTTAAGACTTAATGAACCCTAAGACTCAATCTATGAGATGTAAACTTAAGACTTAACCTTTAGGAATTAACCCTGACACTTAACCTTAAGGCTTAACCCTAAGACTTAAGCTTAAGGTTTAAACTTAAGACTTATCCCTAAGACATAATCCTGAGACTTAACCCTAAGACTTAACCTCAAGTTTAACTTCAAAACTTAACCCTAAGACTGAATCCTAAGACACAACTTGACCACGTAACCCTGAGACTTAACCTTGAGACTTTACCTTGAAATTTAACCCTGGGATTTAACCCTAAGTCTTAATGCTAAGACTTAACTTGAAGATGTACCATTAAGACTTAACCTTAAAGCGTAACCTTAAGATTTACACTCAATACTTAACCCTAAGACTTAACCCTATGACTTAAACTTAAGGTTAAACCTTAAGACAAAACTTGAAGACTTAATTCAAAGACTTATCCCTAAGACTCAACACTGAGACTTAAACCTAAGATTTAAGACTTAACCCTAAGACTTAGCCCCAAGACTTAAGTCTAAGACTTCAAGTTATGAATTAAACTTTAGACTTAACCCTAAGACTCAAGCCATAAGACTTCACCTTAAGACTTCACCTGAAGACTTAACCTTAAAATTTAACCCTAAGACTGAACCCTAAAATATAACTTTTAAGACTTAACAATAAGACTGAACATTAAGACACAACCTTACGACTTCTACCCTGAGACCTAACCTTGAGACTTAACACTGAGATTTAACCCTAAGACTTAACTTTAAGATGTAACATTCGGACTTAACCTTAAAACTTAACCCTAAGTCTCAACCTTAAGAAGTAACTTGAAGACTTAACCCTGAGAATGAACTCTAAGACTTCAACTTAATAATGAACGCTCAGATATAACCCTCAGACTTAAACTTAAGAAATAACCCTAAGACTTAACCTTAATATTTAACTTGAAGATGTAACCTTAAGGCTTAACCCTAAACTTAACCCTAAGAGTTAACCTTAAGTGTTGACCTTACAGATTTAACCCTAAGAGTTAACCTTAGGACTGAAACGTTAAGACTTAACCCTAAGACTTATCCCCAAGACGTAACTCTAAAGAGTTAACCCTAAGACTTCGGCTTGTGATTTAAACTTTAGACTGAACGCTAAGACTTAAAATTACGATTTAACATGAAGATTTAACCATAAGACTTAACCCTAAGACTTCAGGTTAAGTTTTAACCTTAAGACTCAGCCCTGAGACTTAGTCGTGAAATTTATCCATAAGACTTATCCCTAAAACTGAAAACTGAGACTTAAACCTAAGATTTAACCTCAAGACTTAACCCTAAAACGTAGCCCTGAGACTTATCCTTGAGCTTTAACCTTGATACTTAATCCTGAGACTTAGCCCTAAGACTTATCCCCAAGACATAACTCTAAGGCTTAACCCTAAGACTTAACCTTAAGGCTCAACCTTAAGACTTAACATTAAGACTTAACCCTGAGACTTAACCAGAAGACTTATCCTCAAGATTGTACTCTAAGACTTAAGATGAAGACTTAACCCTAAGACTCAATCTATGAGATGTAAACTTAAGACTTAATGAACCCTAAGACTCAATCTATGAGATGTAAACTTAAGACTTAACCTTTAGGAATTAACCCTGACACTTAACCTTAAGGCTTAACCCTAAGACTTAAGCTTAAGGTTTAAACTTAAGACTTATCCCTAAGACATAATCCTGAGACTTAACCCTAAGACTTAACCACAAGTTTAACTTCAAAACTTAACCCTAAGACTGAATCCTAAGACACAACTTGACCACGTAACCCTGAGACTTAACCTTGAGACTTTACCTTGAAATTTAACCCTGGGATTTAACCCTAAGTCTTAATGCTATAACTTAACTTGAAGATGTACCATTAAGACTTAACCTTAAAGCGTAACCTTAAGATTTACACTCAATACTTAACCCTAAGACTTAACCCTATGACTTAAACTTAAGGTTAAACCTTAAGACAAAACTTGAAGACTTAATTCAAAGACTTATCCCTAAGACTCAACACTGAGACTTAAACCTAAGATTTAAGACTTAACCCTAAGACTTAGCCCCAAGACTTAAGTCTAAGACTTCAAGTTATGAATTAAACTTTAGACTTAACCCTAAGACTCAAGCCATAAGACTTCACCTTAAGACTTAGCCTGAAGACTTAACCTTAAAATTTAACCCTAAGACTGAACCCTAAAATATAACTTTTAAGACTTAACAATAAGACTGAACATTAAGACACAACCTTACGACTTCTACCCTGAGACCTAACCTTGAGACTTAACACTGAGATTTAACCCTAAGACTTAACTTTAAGATGTAACATTCGGACTTTACCTTAAAACTTAACCCTAAGTCTCAACCTTAAGAAGTAACTTGAAGACTTAACCCTGAGAATGAACTCTAAGACTTCAACTTCCTAATGAACGCTCAGATATAACCCTCAGACTTAAACTTAAGAAATAACCCTAAGACTTAACCTTAATATTTAACTTGAAGATGTAACCTTAAGGCTTAACCCTAAACTTAACCCTAAGAGTTAACCTTAAGTGTTGACCTTACAGATTTAACCCTGAGAGTTAACCTTAGGACTGAAACGTTAAGACTTAACCCTAAGACTTATCCCCAAGACGTAACTCTAAAGAGTTAACCCTAAGACTTCGGCTTGTGATTTAAACTTTAGACTGAACGCTAAGACTTAAAATTACGATTTAACATGAAGATTTAACCATAAGACTTAACCCTAAGACTTCAGGTTAAGTTTTAACCTTAAGACTCAGCCCTGAGACTTAGTCGTGAAATTTATCCATAAGACTTATCCCTAAAACTGAAAACTGAGACTTAAACCTAAGATTTAACCTCAAGACTTAACCCTAAAACGTAGCCCTGAGACTTATCCTTGAGCTTTAACCTTGATACTTAATCCTGAGACTTAGCCCTAAGACTTATCCCCAAGACATAACTCTAAGGCTTAACCCTAAGGCTCAACCTTAAGACTTAACATTAAGACTTAACCCTGAGACTTAACCATAAGACTTATCCTCAAGATTGTACTCTAAGACTTAAGATGAAGACTTAACCCTAAGACTCAATCTATGAGATGTAAACTTAAGACTTAATGAACCCTAAGACTCAATCTATGAGATGTAAACTTAAGACTTAACCTTTAGGAATTAACCCTGACACTTAACCTTAAGGCTTAACCCTAAGACTTAAGCTTAAGGTTTAAACTTAAGACTTATCCCTAAGACATAATCCTGAGACTTAACCCTAAGACTTATCCCCAAGACATAACTCTAAGGCTTAACCCTAAGACTTAACCTTAAAGCTCAACCTTAAGACTTAACATTAAGACTTAACCCTGAGACTTAACCCTGAGACTTAACCATAAGACTTATCCTCAAGATTGTACTCTAAGACTTAACCCTAAGACTTAAGATGAAGACTTAACCCTAAGACTCAATCTATGAGATGTAAACTTAAGACTTAATGAACCCTAAGACTCAATCTATGAGATGTAAACTTAAGACTTAACCTTTAGGAATTAACCCTGACACTTAACCTTAAGGCTTAACCCTAAGACTTAAGCTTAAGGTTTAAACTTAAGACTTATCCCTAAGACATAATCCTGAGACTTAACCCTAAGACTTAACCACAAGTTTAACTTCAAAACTTAACCCTAAGACTGAATCCTAAGACACAACTTGACCACGTAACCCTGAGACTTAACCTTGAGACTTTACCTTGAAATTTAACCCTGGGATTTAACCCTAAGTCTTAATGCTAAGACTTAACTTGAAGATGTACCATTAAGACTTAACCTTAAAGCGTAACCTTAAGATTTACACTCAATACTTAACCCTAAGACTTAACCCTATGACTTAAACTTAAGGTTAAACCTTAAGACAAAACTTGAAGACTTAATTCAAAGACTTATCCCTAAGACTCAACACTGAGACTTAAACCTAAGATTTAAGACTTAACCCTAAGACTTAGCCCCAAGACTTAAGTCTAAGACTTCAAGTTATGAATTAAACTTTAGACTTAACCCTAAGACTCAAGCCATAAGACTTCACCTTAAGACTTCACCTGAAGACTTAACCTTAAAATTTAACCCTAAGACTGAACCCTAAAATATAACTTTTAAGACTTAACAATAAGACTGAACATTAAGACACAACCTTACGACTTCTACCCTGAGACCTAACCTTGAGACTTAACACTGAGATTTAACCCTAAGACTTAACTTTAAGATGTAACATTCGGACTTAACCTTAAAACTTAACCCTAAGTCTCAACCTTAAGAAGTAACTTGAAGACTTAACCCTGAGAATGAACTCTAAGACTTCAACTTCCTAATGAACGCTCAGATATAACCCTCAGACTTAAACTTAAGAAATAACCCTAAGACTTAACCTTAATATTTAACTTGAAGATGTAACCTTAAGGCTTAACCCTAAACTTAACCCTAAGAGTTAACCTTAAGTGTTGACCTTACAGATTTAACCCTGAGAGTTAACCTTAGGACTGAAACGTTAAGACTTAACCCTAAGACTTATCCCCAAGACGTAACTCTAAAGAGTTAACCCTAAGACTTCGGCTTGTGATTTAAACTTTAGACTGAACGCTAAGACTTAAAATTACGATTTAACATTAAGATTTAACCATAAGACTTAACCCTAAGACTTCAGGTTAAGTTTTAACCTTAAGACTCAGCCCTGAGACTTAGTCGTGAAATTTATCCATAAGACTTATCCCTAAAACTGAAAACTGAGACTTAAACCTAAGATTTAACCTCAAGACTTAACCCTAAAACGTAGCCCTGAGACTTATCCTTGAGCTTTAACCTTGATACTTAATCCTGAGACTTAGCCCTAAGACTTATCCCCAAGACATAACTCTAAGGCTTAACCCTAAGACTTAACCTTAAGGCTCAACCTTAAGACTTAACATTAAGACTTAACCCTGAGACTTAACCATAAGACTTATCCTCAAGATTGTACTCTAAGACTTAAGATGAAGACTTAACCCTAAGACTCAATCTATGAGATGTAAACTTAAGACTTAATTAACCCTAAGGCTCAATCTATGAGATGTAAACTTAAGACTTAACCTTTAGGAATTAACCCTGACACTTAACCTTAAGGCTTAACCCTAAGACTTAAGCTTAAGGTTTAAACTTAAGACTTATCCCTAAGACATAATCCTGAGACTTAACCCTAAGACTTAACCTCAAGTTTAACTTCAAAACTTAACCCTAAGACTGAATCCTAAGACACAACTTGACCACGTAACCCTGAGACTTAACCTTGAGACTTTACCTTGAAATTTAACCCTGGGATTTAACCCTAAGTCTTAATGCTAAGACTTAACTTGAAGATGTACCATTAAGACTTAACCTTAAAGCGTAACCTTAAGATTTACACTCAATACTTAACCCTAAGACTTAACCCTATGACTTAAACTTAAGGTTAAACCTTAAGACAAAACTTGAAGACTTAATTCAAAGACTTATCCCTAAGACTCAACACTGAGACTTAAACCTAAGATTTAAGACTTAACCCTAAGACTTAGCCCCAAGACTTAAGTCTAAGACTTCAAGTTATGAATTAAACTTTAGACTTAACCCTAAGACTCAAGCCATAAGACTTCACCTGAAGACTTCACCTGAAGACTTAACCTTAAAATTTAACCCTAAGACTGAACCCTAAAATATAACTTTTAAGACTTAACAATAAGACTGAACATTAAGACACAACCTTACGACTTCTACCCTGAGACCTAACCTTGAGACTTAACACTGAGATTTAACCCTAAGACTTAACTTTAAGATGTAACATTCGGACTTAACCTTAAAACTTAACCCTAAGTCTCAACCTTAAGAAGTAACTTGAAGACTTAACCCTGAGAATGAACTCTAAGACTTCAACTTCCTAATGAACGCTCAGATATAACCCTCAGACTTAAACTTAAGAAATAACCCTAAGACTTAACCTTAATATTTAACTTGAAGATGTAACCTTAAGGCTTAACCCTAAACTTAACCCTAAGAGTTAACCTTAAGTGTTGACCTTACAGATTTAACCCTGAGAGTTAACCTTAGGACTGAAACGTTAAGACTTAACCCTAAGACTTATCCCCAAGACGTAACTCTAAAGAGTTAACCCTAAGACTTCGGCTTGTGATTTAAACTTTAGACTGAACGCTAAGACTTAAAATTACGATTTAACATGAAGATTTAACCATAAGACTTAACCCTAAGACTTCAGGTTAAGTTTTAACCTTAAGACTCAGCCCTGAGACTTAGTCGTGAAATTTATCCATAAGACTTATCCCTAAAACTGAAAACTGAGACTTAAACCTAAGATTTAACCTCAAGACTTAACCCTAAAACGTAGCCCTGAGACTTATCCTTGAGCTTTAACCTTGATACTTAATCCTGAGACTTAGCCCTAAGACTTATCCCCAAGACATAACTCTAAGGCTTAACCCTAAGACTTAACCTTAAGGCTCAACCTTAAGACTTAACCCTGAGACTTAACCATAAGACTTATCCTCAAGATTGTACTCTAAGACTTAACCCTAAGACTTAAGATGAAGACTTAACCCTAAGACTCAATCTATGAGATGTAAACTTAAGACTTAATTAACCCTAAGGCTCAATCTATGAGATGTAAACTTAAGACTTAACCTTTAGGAATTAACCCTGACACTTAACCTTATGGCTTAACCCTAAGACTTAAGCTTAAGGTTTAAACTTAAGACTTATCCCTAAGACATAATCCTGAGACTTAACCCTAAGACTTAACCTCAAGTTTAACTTCAAAACTTAACCCTAAGACTGAATCCTAAGACACAACTTGACCACGTAACCCTGAGACTTAACCTTGAGACTTTACCTTGAAATGTAACCCTGGGATTTAACCCTAAGTCTTAATGCTAAGACTTAACTTGAAGATGTACCATTAAGACTTAACCTTAAAGCGTAACCTTAAGATTTACACTCAATACTTAACCCTAAGACTTAACCCTATGACTTAAACTTAAGGTTAAACCTTAAGACAAAACCTGAAGACTTAATTCAAAGACTTATCCCTAAGACTCAACACTGAGACTTAAACCTAAGATTTAAGACTTAACCCTAAGACTTAGCCCCAAGACTTAAGTCTAAGACTTCAAGTTATGAATTAAACTTTAGACTTAACCCTAAGACTCAAGCCATAAGACTTCACCTGAAGACTTCACCTGAAGACTTAACCTTAAAATTTAACCCTAAGACTGAACCCAAAAATATAACTTTTAAGACTTAACAATAAGACTGAACATTAAGACACAACCTTACGACTTCTACCCTGAGACCTAACCTTGAGACTTAACACTGAGATTTAACCCTAAGACTTAACTTTAAGATGTAACATTCGGACTTTACCTTAAAACTTAACCCTAAGTCTCAACCTTAAGAAGTAACTTGAAGACTTAACCCTGAGAATGAACTCTAAGACTTCAACTTAATAATGAACGCTCAGATATAACCCTCAGACTTAAACTTAAGAAATAACCCTAAGACTTAACCTTAATATTTAACTTGAAGATGTAACCTTAAGGCTTAACCCTAAACTTAACCCTAAGAGTTAACCTTAAGTGTTGACCTTACAGATTTAACCCTGAGAGTTAACCTTAGGACTGAAACGTTAAGACTTAACCCTAAGACTTATCCCCAAGACGTAACTCTAAAGAGTTAACCCTAAGACTTCGGCTTGTGATTTAAACTTTAGACTGAACGCTAAGACTTAAAATTACGATTTAACATGAAGATTTAACCATAAGACTTAACCCTAAGACTTCAGGTTAAGTTTTAACCTTAAGACTCAGCCCTGAGACTTAGTCGTGAAATTTATCCATAAGACTTATCCCTAAAACTGAAAACTGAGACTTAAACCTAAGATTTAACCTCAAGACTTAACCCTAAAACGTAGCCCTGAGACTTATCCTTGAGCTTTAACCTTGATACTTAATCCTGAGACTTAGCCCTAAGACTTATCCCCAAGACATAACTCTAAGGCTTAACCCTAAGACTTAACCTTAAGGCTCAACCTTAAGACTTAACATTAAGACTTAACCCTGAGACTTAACCATAAGACTTATCCTCAAGATTGTACTCTAAGACTTAAGATGAAGACTTAACCCTAAGACTCAATCTATGAGATGTAAACTTAAGACTTAATGAACCCTAAGACTCAATCTATGAGATGTAAACTTAAGACTTAACCTTTAGGAATTAACCCTGACACTTAACCTTAAGGCTTAACCCTAAGACTTAAGCTTAAGGTTTAAACTTAAGACTTATCCCTAAGACATAATCCTGAGACTTAACCCTAAGACTTAACCTCAAGTTTAACTTCAAAACTTAACCCTAAGACTGAATCCTAAGACACAACTTGACCACGTAACC
Organism: Falco punctatus; assembly: GCF_963210335.1. Classification (NCBI taxonomy): domain Eukaryota; kingdom Metazoa; phylum Chordata; class Aves; order Falconiformes; family Falconidae; genus Falco; species Falco punctatus. Next base: position 153,746 of record NW_027660283.1, on the reverse strand, counting down.
CTGAGACTTAACCTTGAGACTTTACCTTGAAATTTAACCCTGGGATTTAACCCTAAGTCTTAATGCTAAGACTTAACTTGAAGATGTACCATTAAGACTTAACCTTAAAGCGTAACCTTAAGATTTACACTCAATACTTAACCCTAAGACTTAACCCTATGACTTAAACTTAAGGTTAAACCTTAAGACAAAACTTGAAGACTTAATTCAAAGACTTATCCCTAAGACTCAACACTGAGACTTAAACCTAAGATTTAAGACTTAACCCTAAGACTTAGCCCCAAGACTTAAGTCTAAGACTTCAACTTATGAATTAAACTTTAGACTTAACCCTAAGACTCAAGCCATAAGACTTCACCTTAAGACTTCACCTGAAGACTTAACCTTAAAATTTAACCCTAAGACTGAACCCTAAAATATAACTTTTAAGACTTAACAATAAGACTGAACATTAAGACACAACCTTACGACTTCTACCCTGAGACCTAACCTTGAGACTTAACACTGAGATTTAACCCTAAGACTTAACTTTAAGATGTAACATTCGGACTTAACCTTAAAACTTAACCCTAAGTCTCAACCTTAAGAAGTAACTTGAAGACTTAACCCTGAGAATGAACTCTAAGACTTCAACTTAATAATGAACGCTCAGATATAACCCTCAGACTTAAACTTAAGAAATAACCCTAAGACTTAACCTTAATATTTAACTTGAAGATGTAACCTTAAGGCTTAACCCTAAACTTAACCCTAAGAGTTAACCTTAAGTGTTGACCTTACAGATTTAACCCTAAGAGTTAACCTTAGGACTGAAACGTTAAGACTTAACCCTAAGACTTATCCCCAAGACGTAACTCTAAAGAGTTAACCCTAAGACTTCGGCTTGTGATTTAAACTTTAGACTGAACGCTAAGACTTAAAATTACGATTTAACATGAAGATTTAACCATAAGACTTAACCCTAAGACTTCAGGTTAAGTTTTAACCTTAAGACTCAGCCCTGAGACTTAGTCGTGAAATTTATCCATAAGACTTATCCCTAAAACTGAAAACTGAGACTTAAACCTAAGATTTAACCTCAAGACTTAACCCTAAAACGTAGCCCTGAGACTTATCCTTGAGCTTTAACCTTGATACTTAATCCTGAGACTTAGCCCTAAGACTTATCCCCAAGACATAACTCTAAGGCTTAACCCTAAGACTTAACTTTAAGGCTCAACCTTAAGACTTAACATTAAGACTTAACCCTGAGACTTAACCAGAAGACTTATCCTCAAGATTGTACTCTAAGACTTAAGATGAAGACTTAACCCTAAGACTCAATCTATGAGATGTAAACTTAAGACTTAATGAACCCTAAGACTCAATCTATGAGATGTAAACTTAAGACTTAACCTTTAGGAATTAACCCTGACACTTAACCTTAAGGCTTAACCCTAAGACTTAAGCTTAAGGTTTAAACTTAAGACTTATCCCTAAGACATAATCCTGAGACTTAACCCTAAGACTTAACCACAAGTTTAACTTCAAAACTTAACCCTAAGACTGAATCCTAAGACACAACTTGACCACGTAACCCTGAGACTTAACCTTGAGACTTTACCTTGAAATTTAACCCTGGGATTTAACCCTAAGTCTTAATGCTATAACTTAACTTGAAGATGTACCATTAAGACTTAACCTTAAAGCGTAACCTTAAGATTTACACTCAATACTTAACCCTAAGACTTAACCCTATGACTTAAACTTAAGGTTAAACCTTAAGACAAAACTTGAAGACTTAATTCAAAGACTTATCCCTAAGACTCAACACTGAGACTTAAACCTAAGATTTAAGACTTAACCCTAAGACTTAGCCCCAAGACTTAAGTCTAAGACTTCAAGTTATGAATTAAACTTTAGACTTAACCCTAAGACTCAAGCCATAAGACTTCACCTTAAGACTTAGCCTGAAGACTTAACCTTAAAATTTAACCCTAAGACTGAACCCTAAAATATAACTTTTAAGACTTAACAATAAGACTGAACATTAAGACACAACCTTACGACTTCTACCCTGAGACCTAACCTTGAGACTTAACACTGAGATTTAACCCTAAGACTTAACTTTAAGATGTAACATTCGGACTTAACCTTAAAACTTAACCCTAAGTCTCAACCTTAAGAAGTAACTTGAAGACTTAACCCTGAGAATGAACTCTAAGACTTCAACTTAATAATGAACGCTCAGATATAACCCTCAGACTTAAACTTAAGAAATAACCCTAAGACTTAACCTTAATATTTAACTTGAAGATGTAACCTTAAGGCTTAACCCTAAACTTAACCCTAAGAGTTAACCTTAAGTGTTGACCTTACAGATTTAACCCTGAGAGTTAACCTTAGGACTGAAACGTTAAGACTTAACCCTAAGACTTATCCCCAAGACGTAACTCTAAAGAGTTAACCCTAAGACTTCGGCTTGTGATTTAAACTTTAGACTGAACGCTAAGACTTAAAATTACGATTTAACATGAAGATTTAACCATAAGACTTAACCCTAAGACTTCAGGTTAAGTTTTAACCTTAAGACTCAGCCCTGAGACTTAGTCGTGAAATTTATCCATAAGACTTATCCCTAAAACTGAAAACTGAGACTTAAACCTAAGATTTAACCTGAAGACTTAACCCTAAAACGTAGCCCTGAGACTTATCCTTGAGCTTTAACCTTGATACTTAATCCTGAGACTTAGCCCTAAGACTTATCCCCAAGACATAACTCTAAGGCTTAACCCTAAGGCTCAACCTTAAGACTTAACATTAAGACTTAACCCTGAGACTTAACCATAAGACTTATCCTCAAGATTGTACTCTAAGACTTAAGATGAAGACTTAACCCTAAGACTCAATCTATGAGATGTAAACTTAAGACTTAATGAACCCTAAGACTCAATCTATGAGATGTAAACTTAAGACTTAACCTTTAGGAATTAACCCTGACACTTAACCTTAAGGCTTAACCCTAAGACTTAAGCTTAAGGTTTAAACTTAAGACTTATCCCTAAGACATAATCCTGAGACTTAACCCTAAGACTTATCCCCAAGACATAACTCTAAGGCTTAACCCTAAGACTTAACCTTAAAGCTCAACCTTAAGACTTAACATTAAGACTTAACCCTGAGACTTAACCCTGAGACTTAACCATAAGACTTATCCTCAAGATTGTACTCTAAGACTTAACCCTAAGACTTAAGATGAAGACTTAACCCTAAGACTCAATCTATGAGATGTAAACTTAAGACTTAATGAACCCTAAGACTCAATCTATGAGATGTAAACTTAAGACTTAACCTTTAGGAATTAACCCTGACACTTAACCTTAAGGCTTAACCCTAAGACTTAAGCTTAAGGTTTAAACTTAAGACTTATCCCTAAGACATAATCCTGAGACTTAACCCTAAGACTTAACCACAAGTTTAACTTCAAAACTTAACCCTAAGACTGAATCCTAAGACACAACTTGACCACGTAACCCTGAGACTTAACCTTGAGACTTTACCTTGAAATTTAACCCTGGGATTTAACCCTAAGTCTTAATGCTAAGACTTAACTTGAAGATGTACCATTAAGACTTAACCTTAAAGCGTAACCTTAAGATTTACACTCAATACTTAACCCTAAGACTTAACCCTATGACTTAAACTTAAGGTTAAACCTTAAGACAAAACTTGAAGACTTAATTCAAAGACTTATCCCTAAGACTCAACACTGAGACTTAAACCTAAGATTTAAGACTTAACCCTAAGACTTAGCCCCAAGACTTAAGTCTAAGACTTCAAGTTATGAATTAAACTTTAGACTTAACCCTAAGACTCAAGCCATAAGACTTCACCTTAAGACTTCACCCGAAGACTTAACCTTAAAATTTAACCCTAAGACTGAACCCTAAAATATAACTTTTAAGACTTAACAATAAGACTGAACATTAAGACACAACCTTACGACTTCTACCCTGAGACCTAACCTTGAGACTTAACACTGAGATTTAACCCTAAGACTTAACTTTAAGATGTAACATTCGGACTTAACCTTAAAACTTAACCCTAAGTCTCAACCTTAAGAAGTAACTTGAAGACTTAACCCTGAGAATGAACTCTAAGACTTCAACTTAATAATGAACGCTCAGATATAACCCTCAGACTTAAACTTAAGAAATAACCCTAAGACTTAACCTTAATATTTAACTTGAAGATGTAACCTTAAGGCTTAACCCTAAACTTAACCCTAAGAGTTAACCTTAAGTGTTGACCTTACAGATTTAACCCTGAGAGTTAACCTTAGGACTGAAACGTTAAGACTTAACCCTAAGACTTATCCCCAAGACGTAACTCTAAAGAGTTAACCCTAAGACTTCAGCTTGTGATTTAAACTTTAGACTGAACGCTAAGACTTAAAATTACGATTTAACATTAAGATTTAACCATAAGACTTAACCCTAAGACTTCAGGTTAAGTTTTAACCTTAAGACTCAGCCCTGAGACTTAGTCGTGAAATTTATCCATAAGACTTATCCCTAAAACTGAAAACTGAGACCTAAACCTAAGATTTAACCTGAAGACGTAACCCTAAAACGTAGCCCTGAGACTTATCCTTGAGCTTTAACCTTGATACTTAATCCTGAGACTTAGCCCTAAGACTTATCCCCAAGACATAACTCTAAGGCTTAACCCTAAGACTTAACCTTAAGGCTCAACCTTAAGACTTAACATTAAGACTTAACCCTGAGACTTAACCAGAAGACTTATCCTCAAGATTGTACTCTAAGACTTAAGATGAAGACTTAACCCTAAGACTCAATCTATGAGATGTAAACTTAAGACTTAATGAACCCTAAGACTCAATCTATGAGATGTAAACTTAAGACTTAACCTTTAGGAATTAACCCTGACACTTAACCTTAAGGCTTAACCCTAAGACTTAAGCTTAAGGTTTAAACTTAAGACTTATCCCTAAGACATAATCCTGAGACTTAACCCTAAGACTTAACCACAAGTTTAACTTCAAAACTTAACCCTAAGACTGAATCCTAAGACACAACTTGACCACGTAACCCTGAGACTTAACCTTGAGACTTTACCTTGAAATTTAACCCTGGGATTTAACCCTAAGTCTTAATGCTAAGACTTAACTTGAAGATGTACCATTAAGACTTAACCTTAAAGCGTAACCTTAAGATTTACACTCAATACTTAACCCTAAGACTTAACCCTATGACTTAAACTTAAGGTTAAACCTTAAGACAAAACCTGAAGACTTAATTCAAAGACTTATCCCTAAGACTCAACACTGAGACTTAAACCTAAGATTTAAGACTTAACCCTAAGACTTAGCCCCAAGACTTAAGTCTAAGACTTCAAGTTATGAATTAAACTTTAGACTTAACCCTAAGACTCAAGCCATAAGACTTCACCTGAAGACTTCACCTGAAGACTTAACCTTAAAATTTAACCCTAAGACTGAACCCTAAAATATAACTTTTAAGACTTAACAATAAGACTGAACATTAAGACACAACCTTACGACTTCTACCCTGAGACCTAACCTTGAGACTTAACACTGAGATTTAACCCTAAGACTTAACTTTAAGATGTAACATTCGGACTTAACCTTAAAACTTAACCCTAAGTCTCAACCTTAAGAAGTAACTTGAAGACTTAACCCTGAGAATGAACTCTAAGACTTCAACTTCCTAATGAACGCTCAGATATAACCCTCAGACTTAAACTTAAGAAATAACCCTAAGACTTAACCTTAATATTTAACTTGAAGATGTAACCTTAAGGCTTAACCCTAAACTTAACCCTAAGAGTTAACCTTAAGTGTTGACCTTACAGATTTAACCCTGAGAGTTAACCTTAGGACTGAAACGTTAAGACTTAACCCTAAGACTTATCCCCAAGACGTAACTCTAAAGAGTTAACCCTAAGACTTCGGCTTGTGATTTAAACTTTAGACTGAACGCTAAGACTTAAAATTACGATTTAACATTAAGATTTAACCATAAGACTTAACCCTAAGACTTCAGGTTAAGTTTTAACCTTAAGACTCAGCCCTGAGACTTAGTCGTGAAATTTATCCATAAGACTTATCCCTAAAACTGAAAACTGAGACTTAAACCTAAGATTTAACCTCAAGACTTAACCCTAAAACGTAGCCCTGAGACTTATCCTTGAGCTTTAACCTTGATACTTAATCCTGAGACTTAGCCCTAAGACTTATCCCCAAGACATAACTCTAAGGCTTAACCCTAAGACTTAACCTTAAGGCTCAACCTTAAGACTTAACATTAAGACTTAACCCTGAGACTTAACCATAAGACTTATCCTCAAGATTGTACTCTAAGACTTAAGATGAAGACTTAACCCTAAGACTCAATCTATGAGATGTAAACTTAAGACTTAATTAACCCTAAGGCTCAATCTATGAGATGTAAACTTAAGACTTAACCTTTAGGAATTAACCCTGACACTTAACCTTAAGGCTTAACCCTAAGACTTAAGCTTAAGGTTTAAACTTAAGACTTATCCCTAAGACATAATCCTGAGACTTAACCCTAAGACTTAACCTCAAGTTTAACTTCAAAACTTAACCCTAAGACTGAATCCTAAGACACAACTTGACCACGTAACCCTGAGACTTAACCTTGAGACTTTACCTTGAAATTTAACCCTGGGATTTAACCCTAAGTCTTAATGCTAAGACTTAACTTGAAGATGTACCATTAAGACTTAACCTTAAAGCGTAACCTTAAGATTTACACTCAATACTTAACCCTAAGACTTAACCCTATGACTTAAACTTAAGGTTAAACCTTAAGACAAAACTTGAAGACTTAATTCAAAGACTTATCCCTAAGACTCAACACTGAGACTTAAACCTAAGATTTAAGACTTAACCCTAAGACTTAGCCCCAAGACTTAAGTCTAAGACTTCAAGTTATGAATTAAACTTTAGACTTAACCCTAAGACTCAAGCCATAAGACTTCACCTTAAGACTTCACCTGAAGACTTAACCTTAAAATTTAACCCTAAGACTGAACCCTAAAATATAACTTTTAAGACTTAACAATAAGACTGAACATTAAGACACAACCTTACGACTTCTACCCTGAGACCTAACCTTGAGACTTAACACTGAGATTTAACCCTAAGACTTAACTTTAAGATGTAACATTCGGACTTAACCTTAAAACTTAACCCTAAGTCTCAACCTTAAGAAGTAACTTGAAGACTTAACCCTGAGAATGAACTCTAAGACTTCAACTTCCTAATGAACGCTCAGATATAACCCTCAGACTTAAACTTAAGAAATAACCCTAAGACTTAACCTTAATATTTAACTTGAAGATGTAACCTTAAGGCTTAACCCTAAACTTAACCCTAAGAGTTAACCTTAAGTGTTGACCTTACAGATTTAACCCTGAGAGTTAACCTTAGGACTGAAACGTTAAGACTTAACCCTAAGACTTATCCCCAAGACGTAACTCTAAAGAGTTAACCCTAAGACTTCGGCTTGTGATTTAAACTTTAGACTGAACGCTAAGACTTAAAATTACGATTTAACATGAAGATTTAACCATAAGACTTAACCCTAAGACTTCAGGTTAAGTTTTAACCTTAAGACTCAGCCCTGAGACTTAGTCGTGAAATTTATCCATAAGACTTATCCCTAAAACTGAAAACTGAGACTTAAACCTAAGATTTAACCTCAAGACTTAACCCTAAAACGTAGCCCTGAGACTTATCCTTGAGCTTTAACCTTGATACTTAATCCTGAGACTTAGCCCTAAGACTTATCCCCAAGACATAACTCTAAGGCTTAACCCTAAGACTTAACCTTAAGGCTCAACCTTAAGACTTAACATTAAGACTTAACCCTGAGACTTAACCATAAGACTTATCCTCAAGATTGTACTCTAAGACTTAAGATGAAGACTTAACCCTAAGACTCAATCTATGAGATGTAAACTTAAGACTTAATGAACCCTAAGGCTCAATCTATGAGATGTAAACTTAAGACTTAACCTTTAGGAATTAACCCTGACACTTAACCTTAAGGCTTAACCCTAAGACTTAAGCTTAAGGTTTAAACTTAAGACTTATCCCTAAGACATAATCCTGAGACTTAACCCTAAGACTTAACCTCAAGTTTAACTTCAAAACTTAACCCTAAGACTGAATCCTAAGACACAACTTGACCACGTAACCCTGAGACTTAACCTTGAGACTTTACCTTGAAATTTAACCCTGGGATTTAACCCTAAGTCTTAATGCTAAGACTTAACTTGAAGATGTACCATTAAGACTTAACCTTAAAGCGTAACCTTAAGATTTACACTCAATACTTAACCCTAAGACTTAACCCTATGACTTAAACTTAAGGTTAAACCTTAAGACAAAACTTGAAGACTTAATTCAAAGACTTATCCCTAAGACTCAACACTGAGACTTAAACCTAAGATTTAAGACTTAACCCTAAGACTTAGCCCCAAGACTTAAGTCTAAGACTTCAAGTTATGAATTAAACTTTAGACTTAACCCTAAGACTCAAGCCATAAGACTTCACCTGAAGACTTCACCTGAAGACTTAACCTTAAAATTTAACCCTAAGACTGAACCCTAAAATATAACTTTTAAGACTTAACAATAAGACTGAACATTAAGACACAACCTTACGACTTCTACCCTGAGACCTAACCTTGAGACTTAACACTGAGATTTAACCCTAAGACTTAACTTTAAGATGTAACATTCGGACTTAACCTTAAAACTTAACCCTAAGTCTCAACCTTAAGAAGTAACTTGAAGACTTAACCCTGAGAATGAACTCTAAGACTTCAACTTCCTAATGAACGCTCAGATATAACCCTCAGACTTAAACTTAAGAAATAACCCTAAGACTTAACCTTAATATTTAACTTGAAGATGTAACCTTAAGGCTTAACCCTAAACTTAACCCTAAGAGTTAACCTTAAGTGTTGACCTTACAGATTTAACCCTGAGAGTTAACCTTAGGACTGAAACGTTAAGACTTAACCCTAAGACTTATCCCCAAGACGTAACTCTAAAGAGTTAACCCTAAGACTTCGGCTTGTGATTTAAACTTTAGACTGAACGCTAAGACTTAAAATTACGATTTAACATGAAGATTTAACCATAAGACTTAACCCTAAGACTTCAGGTTAAGTTTTAACCTTAAGACTCAGCCCTGAGACTTAGTCGTGAAATTTATCCATAAGACTTATCCCTAAAACTGAAAACTGAGACTTAAACCTAAGATTTAACCTCAAGACTTAACCCTAAAACGTAGCCCTGAGACTTATCCTTGAGCTTTAACCTTGATACTTAATCCTGAGACTTAGCCCTAAGACTTATCCCCAAGACATAACTCTAAGGCTTAACCCTAAGACTTAACCTTAAGGCTCAACCTTAAGACTTAACATTAAGACTTAACCCTGAGACTTAACCAGAAGACTTATCCTCAAGATTGTACTCTAAGACTTAAGATGAAGACTTAACCCTAAGACTCAATCTATGAGATGTAAACTTAAGACTTAATGAACCCTAAGGCTCAATCTATGAGATGTAAACTTAAGACTTAACCTTTAGGAATTAACCCTGACACTTAACCTTAAGGCTTAACCCTAAGACTTAAGCTTAAGGTTTAAACTTAAGACTTATCCCTAAGACATAATCCTGAGACTTAACCCTAAGACTTAACCTCAAGTTTAACTTCAAAACTTAACCCTAAGACTGAATCCTAAGACACAACTTGACCACGTAACCCTGAGACTTAACCTTGAGACTTTACCTTGAAATTTAACCCTGGGATTTAACCCTAAGTCTTAATGCTAAGACTTAACTTGAAGATGTACCATTAAGACTTAACCTTAAAGCGTAACCTTAAGATTTACACTCAATACTTAACCCTAAGACTTAACCCTATGACTTAAACTTAAGGTTAAACCTTAAGACAAAACTTGAAGACTTAATTCAAAGACTTATCCCTAAGACTCAACACTGAGACTTAAACCTAAGATTTAAGACTTAACCCTAAGACTTAGCCCCAAGACTTAAGTCTAAGACTTCAAGTTATGAATTAAACTTTAGACTTAACCCTAAGACTCAAGCCATAAGACTTCACCTGAAGACTTCACCTGAAGACTTAACCTTAAAATTTAACCCTAAGACTGAACCCTAAAATATAACTTTTAAGACTTAACAATAAGACTGAACATTAAGACACAACCTTACGACTTCTACCCTGAGACCTAACCTTGAGACTTAACACTGAGATTTAACCCTAAGACTTAACTTTAAGATGTAACATTCGGACTTAACCTTAAAACTTAACCCTAAGTCTCAACCTTAAGAAGTAACTTGAAGACTTAACCCTGAGAATGAACTCTAAGACTTCAACTTCCTAATGAACGCTCAGATATAACCCTCAGACTTAAACTTAAGAAATAACCCTAAGACTTAACCTTAATATTTAACTTGAAGATGTAACCTTAAGGCTTAACCCTAAACTTAACCCTAAGAGTTAACCTTAAGTGTTGACCTTACAGATTTAACCCTGAGAGTTAACCTTAGGACTGAAACGTTAAGACTTAACCCTAAGACTTATCCCCAAGACGTAACTCTAAAGAGTTAACCCTAAGACTTCGGCTTGTGATTTAAACTTTAGACTGAACGCTAAGACTTAAAATTACGATTTAACATGAAGATTTAACCATAAGACTTAACCCTAAGACTTCAGGTTAAGTTTTAACCTTAAGACTCAGCCCTGAGACTTAGTCGTGAAATTTATCCATAAGACTTATCCCTAAAACTGAAAACTGAGACTTAAACCTAAGATTTAACCTCAAGACTTAACCCTAAAACGTAGCCCTGAGACTTATCCTTGAGCTTTAACCTTGATACTTAATCCTGAGACTTAGCCCTAAGACTTATCCCCAAGACATAACTCTAAGGCTTAACCCTAAGACTTAACCTTAAGGCTCAACCTTAAGACTTAACATTAAGACTTAACCCTGAGACTTAACCATAAGACTTATCCTCAAGATTGTACTCTAAGACTTAAGATGAAGACTTAACCCTAAGACTCAATCTATGAGATGTAAACTTAAGACTTAATGAACCCTAAGGCTCAATCTATGAGATGTAAACTTAAGACTTAACCTTTAGGAATTAACCCTGACACTTAACCTTAAGGCTTAACCCTAAGACTTAAGCTTAAGGTTTAAACTTAAGACTTATCCCTAAGACATAATCCTGAGACTTAACCCTAAGACTTAACCTCAAGTTTAACTTCAAAACTTAACCCTAAGACTGAATCCTAAGACACAACTTGACCACGTAACCCTGAGACTTAACCTTGAGACTTTACCTTGAAATTTAACCCTGGGATTTAACCCTAAGTCTTAATGCTAAGACTTAACTTGAAGATGTACCATTAAGACTTAACCTTAAAGCGTAACCTTAAGATTTACACTCAATACTTAACCCTAAGACTTAACCCTATGACTTAAACTTAAGGTTAAACCTTAAGACAAAACTTGAAGACTTAATTCAAAGACTTATCCCTAAGACTCAACACTGAGACTTAAACCTAAGATTTAAGACTTAACCCTAAGACTTAGCCCCAAGACTTAAGTCTAAGACTTCAAGTTATGAATTAAACTTTAGACTTAACCCTAAGACTCAAGCCATAAGACTTCACCTTAAGACTTAGCCTGAAGACTTAACCTTAAAATTTAACCCTAAGACTGAACCCTAAAATATAACTTTTAAGACTTAACAATAAGACTGAACATTAAGACACAACCTTACGACTTCTACCCTGAGACCTAACCTTGAGACTTAACACTGAGATTTAACCCTAAGACTTAACTTTAAGATGTAACATTCGGACTTAACCTTAAAACTTAACCCTAAGTCTCAACCTTAAGAAGTAACTTGAAGACTTAACCCTGAGAATGAACTCTAAGACTTCAACTTCCTAATGAACGCTCAGATATAACCCTCAGACTTAAACTTAAGAAATAACCCTAAGACTTAACCTTAATATTTAACTTGAAGATGTAACCTTAAGGCTTAACCCTAAACTTAACCCTAAGAGTTAACCTTAAGTGTTGACCTTACAGATTTAACCCTGAGAGTTAACCTTAGGACTGAAACGTTAAGACTTAACCCTAAGACTTATCCCCAAGACGTAACTCTAAAGAGTTAACCCTAAGACTTCGGCTTGTGATTTAAACTTTAGACTGAACGCTAAGACTTAAAATTACGATTTAACATGAAGATTTAACCATAAGACTTAACCCTAAGACTTCAGGTTAAGTTTTAACCTTAAGACTCAGCCCTGAGACTTAGTCGTGAAATTTATCCATAAGACTTATCCCTAAAACTGAAAACTGAGACTTAAACCTAAGATTTAACCTCAAGACTTAACCCTAAAACGTAGCCCTGAGACTTATCCTTGAGCTTTAACCTTGATACTTAATCCTGAGACTTAGCCCTAAGACTTATCCCCAAGACATAACTCTAAGGCTTAACCCTAAGACTTAACCTTAAGGCTCAACCTTAAGACTTAACATTAAGACTTAACCCTGAGACTTAACCATAAGACTTATCCTCAAGATTGTACTCTAAGACTTAAGATGAAGACTTAACCCTAAGACTCAATCTATGAGATGTAAACTTAAGACTTAATGAACCCTAAGGCTCAATCTATGAGATGTAAACTTAAGACTTAACCTTTAGGAATTAACCCTGACACTTAACCTTAAGGCTTAACCCTAAGACTTAAGCTTAAGGTTTAAACTTAAGACTTATCCCTAAGACATAATCCTGAGACTTAACCCTAAGACTTAACCACAAGTTTAACTTCAAAACTTAACCCTAAGACTGAATCCTAAGACACAACTTGACCACGTAACCCTGAGACTTAACCTTGAGACTTTACCTTGAAATTTAACCCTGGGATTTAACCCTAAGTCTTAATGCTAAGACTTAACTTGAAGATGTACCATTAAGACTTAACCTTAAAGCGTAACCTTAAGATTTACACTCAATACTTAACCCTAAGACTTAACCCTATGACTTAAACTTAAGGTTAAACCTTAAGACAAAACTTGAAGACTTAATTCAAAGACTTATCCCTAAGACTCAACACTGAGACTTAAACCTAAGATTTAAGACTTAACCCTAAGACTTAGCCCCAAGACTTAAGTCTAAGACTTCAAGTTATGAATTAAACTTTAGACTTAACCCTAAGACTCAAGCCATAAGACTTCACCTGAAGACTTCACCTGAAGACTTAACCTTAAAATTTAACCCTAAGACTGAACCCTAAAATATAACTTTTAAGACTTAACAATAAGACTGAACATTAAGACACAACCTTACGACTTCTACCCTGAGACCTAACCTTGAGACTTAACACTGAGATTTAACCCTAAGACTTAACTTTAAGATGTAACATTCGGACTTAACCTTAAAACTTAACCCTAAGTCTCAACCTTAAGAAGTAACTTGAAGACTTAACCCTGAGAATGAACTCTAAGACTTCAACTTCCTAATGAACGCTCAGATATAACCCTCAGACTTAAACTTAAGAAATAACCCTAAGACTTAACCTTAATATTTAACTTGAAGATGTAACCTTAAGGCTTAACCCTAAACTTAACCCTAAGAGTTAACCTTAAGTGTTGACCTTACAGATTTAACCCTGAGAGTTAACCTTAGGACTGAAACGTTAAGACTTAACCCTAAGACTTATCCCCAAGACGTAACTCTAAAGAGTTAACCCTAAGACTTCGGCTTGTGATTTAAACTTTAGACTGAACGCTAAGACTTAAAATTACGATTTAACATGAAGATTTAACCATAAGACTTAACCCTAAGACTTCAGGTTAAGTTTTAACCTTAAGACTCAGCCCTGAGACTTAGTCGTGAAATTTATCCATAAGACTTATCCCTAAAACTGAAAACTGAGACTTAAACCTAAGATTTAACCTCAAGACTTAACCCTAAAACGTAGCCCTGAGACTTATCCTTGAGCTTTAACCTTGATACTTAATCCTGAGACTTAGCCCTAAGACTTATCCCCAAGACATAACTCTAAGGCTTAACCCTAAGACTTAACCTTAAGGCTCAACCTTAAGACTTAACATTAAGACTTAACCCTGAGACTTAACCAGAAGACTTATCCTCAAGATTGTACTCTAAGACTTAAGATGAAGACTTAACCCTAAGACTCAATCTATGAGATGTAAACTTAAGACTTAATGAACCCTAAGGCTCAATCTATGAGATGTAAACTTAAGACTTAACCTTTAGGAATTAACCCTGACACTTAACCTTAAGGCTTAACCCTAAGACTTAAGCTTAAGGTTTAAACTTAAGACTTATCCCTAAGACATAATCCTGAGACTTAACCCTAAGACTTAACCTCAAGTTTAACTTCAAAACTTAACCCTAAGACTGAATCCTAAGACACAACTTGACCACGTAACCCTGAGACTTAACCTTGAGACTTTACCTTGAAATTTAACCCTGGGATTTAACCCTAAGTCTTAATGCTAAGACTTAACTTGAAGATGTACCATTAAGACTTAACCTTAAAGCGTAACCTTAAGATTTACACTCAATACTTAACCCTAAGACTTAACCCTATGACTTAAACTTAAGGTTAAACCTTAAGACAAAACTTGAAGACTTAATTCAAAGACTTATCCCTAAGACTCAACACTGAGACTTAAACCTAAGATTTAAGACTTAACCCTAAGACTTAGCCCCAAGACTTAAGTCTAAGACTTCAAGTTATGAATTAAACTTTAGACTTAACCCTAAGACTCAAGCCATAAGACTTCACCTGAAGACTTCACCTGAAGACTTAACCTTAAAATTTAACCCTAAGACTGAACCCTAAAATATAACTTTTAAGACTTAACAATAAGACTGAACATTAAGACACAACCTTACGACTTCTACCCTGAGACCTAACCTTGAGACTTAACACTGAGATTTAACCCTAAGACTTAACTTTAAGATGTAACATTCGGACTTTACCTTAAAACTTAACCCTAAGTCTCAACCTTAAGAAGTAACTTGAAGACTTAACCCTGAGAATGAACTCTAAGACTTCAACTTCCTAATGAACGCTCAGATATAACCCTCAGACTTAAACTTAAGAAATAACCCTAAGACTTAACCTTAATATTTAACTTGAAGATGTAACCTTAAGGCTTAACCCTAAACTTAACCCTAAGAGTTAACCTTAAGTGTTGACCTTACAGATTTAACCCTGAGAGTTAACCTTAGGACTGAAACGTTAAGACTTAACCCTAAGACTTATCCCCAAGACGTAACTCTAAAGAGTTAACCCTAAGACTTCGGCTTGTGATTTAAACTTTAGACTGAACGCTAAGACTTAAAATTACGATTTAACATGAAGATTTAACCATAAGACTTAACCCTAAGACTTCAGGTTAAGTTTTAACCTTAAGACTCAGCCCTGAGACTTAGTCGTGAAATTTATCCATAAGACTTATCCCTAAAACTGAAAACTGAGACTTAAACCTAAGATTTAACCTCAAGACTTAACCCTAAAACGTAGCCCTGAGACTTATCCTTGAGCTTTAACCTTGATACTTAATCCTGAGACTTAGCCCTAAGACTTATCCCCAAGACATAACTCTAAGGCTTAACCCTAAGACTTAACCTTAAGGCTCAACCTTAAGACTTAACATTAAGACTTAACCCTGAGACTTAACCATAAGACTTATCCTCAAGATTGTACTCTAAGACTTAAGATGAAGACTTAACCCTAAGACTCAATCTATGAGATGTAAACTTAAGACTTAATTAACCCTAAGGCTCAATCTATGAGATGTAAACTTAAGACTTAACCTTTAGGAATTAACCCTGACACTTAACCTTAAGGCTTAACCCTAAGACTTAAGCTTAAGGTTTAAACTTAAGACTTATCCCTAAGACATAATCCTGAGACTTAACCCTAAGACTTAACCTCAAGTTTAACTTCAAAACTTAACCCTAAGACTGAATCCTAAGACACAACTTGACCACGTAACCCTGAGACTTAACCTTGAGACTTTACCTTGAAATTTAACCCTGGGATTTAACCCTAAGTCTTAATGCTAAGACTTAACTTGAAGATGTACCATTAAGACTTAACCTTAAAGCGTAACCTTAAGATTTACACTCAATACTTAACCCTAAGACTTAACCCTATGACTTAAACTTAAGGTTAAACCTTAAGACAAAACTTGAAGACTTAATTCAAAGACTTATCCCTAAGACTCAACACTGAGACTTAAACCTAAGATTTAAGACTTAACCCTAAGACTTAGCCCCAAGACTTAAGTCTAAGACTTCAAGTTATGAATTAAACTTTAGACTTAACCCTAAGACTCAAGCCATAAGACTTCACCTGAAGACTTCACCTGAAGACTTAACCTTAAAATTTAACCCTAAGACTGAACCCTAAAATATAACTTTTAAGACTTAACAATAAGACTGAACATTAAGACACAACCTTACGACTTCTACCCTGAGACCTAACCTTGAGACTTAACACTGAGATTTAACCCTAAGACTTAACTTTAAGATGTAACATTCGGACTTAACCTTAAAACTTAACCCTAAGTCTCAACCTTAAGAAGTAACTTGAAGACTTAACCCTGAGAATGAACTCTAAGACTTCAACTTCCTAATGAACGCTCAGATATAACCCTCAGACTTAAACTTAAGAAATAACCCTAAGACTTAACCTTAATATTTAACTTGAAGATGTAACCTTAAGGCTTAACCCTAAACTTAACCCTAAGAGTTAACCTTAAGTGTTGACCTTACAGATTTAACCCTGAGAGTTAACCTTAGGACTGAAACGTTAAGACTTAACCCTAAGACTTATCCCCAAGACGTAACTCTAAAGAGTTAACCCTAAGACTTCGGCTTGTGATTTAAACTTTAGACTGAACGCTAAGACTTAAAATTACGATTTAACATGAAGATTTAACCATAAGACTTAACCCTAAGACTTCAGGTTAAGTTTTAACCTTAAGACTCAGCCCTGAGACTTAGTCGTGAAATTTATCCATAAGACTTATCCCTAAAACTGAAAACTGAGACTTAAACCTAAGATTTAACCTCAAGACTTAACCCTAAAACGTAGCCCTGAGACTTATCCTTGAGCTTTAACCTTGATACTTAATCCTGAGACTTAGCCCTAAGACTTATCCCCAAGACATAACTCTAAGGCTTAACCCTAAGACTTAACCTTAAGGCTCAACCTTAAGACTTAACATTAAGACTTAACCCTGAGACTTAACCATAAGACTTATCCTCAAGATTGTACTCTAAGACTTAAGATGAAGACTTAACCCTAAGACTCAATCTATGAGATGTAAACTTAAGACTTAATGAACCCTAAGGCTCAATCTATGAGATGTAAACTTAAGACTTAACCTTTAGGAATTAACCCTGACACTTAACCTTAAGGCTTAACCCTAAGACTTAAGCTTAAGGTTTAAACTTAAGACTTATCCCTAAGACATAATCCTGAGACTTAACCCTAAGACTTAACCACAAGTTTAACTTCAAAACTTAACCCTAAGACTGAATCCTAAGACACAACTTGACCACGTAACCCTGAGACTTAACCTTGAGACTTTACCTTGAAATTTAACCCTGGGATTTAACCCTAAGTCTTAATGCTAAGACTTAACTTGAAGATGTACCATTAAGACTTAACCTTAAAGCGTAACCTTAAGATTTACACTCAATACTTAACCCTAAGACTTAACCCTATGACTTAAACTTAAGGTTAAACCTTAAGACAAAACTTGAAGACTTAATTCAAAGACTTATCCCTAAGACTCAACACTGAGACTTAAACCTAAGATTTAAGACTTAACCCTAAGACTTAGCCCCAAGACTTAAGTCTAAGACTTCAAGTTATGAATTAAACTTTAGACTTAACCCTAAGACTCAAGCCATAAGACTTCACCTTAAGACTTCACCTGAAGACTTAACCTTAAAATTTAACCCTAAGACTGAACCCTAAAATATAACTTTTAAGACTTAACAATAAGACTGAACATTAAGACACAACCTTACGACTTCTACCCTGAGACCTAACCTTGAGACTTAACACTGAGATTTAACCCTAAGACTTAACTTTAAGATGTAACATTCGGACTTAACCTTAAAACTTAACCCTAAGTCTCAACCTTAAGAAGTAACTTGAAGACTTAACCCTGAGAATGAACTCTAAGACTTCAACTTCCTAATGAACGCTCAGATATAACCCTCAGACTTAAACTTAAGAAATAACCCTAAGACTTAACCTTAATATTTAACTTGAAGATGTAACCTTAAGGCTTAACCCTAAACTTAACCCTAAGAGTTAACCTTAAGTGTTGACCTTACAGATTTAACCCTGAGAGTTAACCTTAGGACTGAAACGTTAAGACTTAACCCTAAGACTTATCCCCAAGACGTAACTCTAAAGAGTTAACCCTAAGACTTCGGCTTGTGATTTAAACTTTAGACTGAACGCTAAGACTTAAAATTACGATTTAACATTAAGATTTAACCATAAGACTTAACCCTAAGACTTCAGGTTAAGTTTTAACCTTAAGACTCAGCCCTGAGACTTAGTCGTGAAATTTATCCATAAGACTTATCCCTAAAACTGAAAACTGAGACTTAAACCTAAGATTTAACCTCAAGACTTAACCCTAAAACGTAGCCCTGAGACTTATCCTTGAGCTTTAACCTTGATACTTAATCCTGAGACTTAGCCCTAAGACTTATCCCCAAGACATAACTCTAAGGCTTAACCCTAAGACTTAACCTTAAGGCTCAACCTTAAGACTTAACATTAAGACTTAACCCTGAGACTTAACCATAAGACTTATCCTCAAGATTGTACTCTAAGACTTAAGATGAAGACTTAACCCTAAGACTCAATCTATGAGATGTAAACTTAAGACTTAATTAACCCTAAGGCTCAATCTATGAGATGTAAACTTAAGACTTAACCTTTAGGAATTAACCCTGACACTTAACCTTAAGGCTTAACCCTAAGACTTAAGCTTAAGGTTTAAACTTAAGACTTATCCCTAAGACATAATCCTGAGACTTAACCCTAAGACTTAACCTCAAGTTTAACTTCAAAACTTAACCCTAAGACTGAATCCTAAGACACAACTTGACCACGTAACCCTGAGACTTAACCTTGAGACTTTACCTTGAAATTTAACCCTGGGATTTAACCCTAAGTCTTAATGCTAAGACTTAACTTGAAGATGTACCATTAAGACTTAACCTTAAAGCGTAACCTTAAGATTTACACTCAATACTTAACCCTAAGACTTAACCCTATGACTTAAACTTAAGGTTAAACCTTAAGACAAAACTTGAAGACTTAATTCAAAGACTTATCCCTAAGACTCAACACTGAGACTTAAACCTAAGATTTAAGACTTAACCCTAAGACTTAGCCCCAAGACTTAAGTCTAAGACTTCAAGTTATGAATTAAACTTTAGACTTAACCCTAAGACTCAAGCCATAAGACTTCACCTTAAGACTTAGCCTGAAGACTTAACCTTAAAATTTAACCCTAAGACTGAACCCTAAAATATAACTTTTAAGACTTAACAATAAGACTGAACATTAAGACACAACCTTACGACTTCTACCCTGAGACCTAACCTTGAGACTTAACACTGAGATTTAACCCTAAGACTTAACTTTAAGATGTAACATTCGGACTTAACCTTAAAACTTAACCCTAAGTCTCAACCTTA
The DNA here is from genome assembly GCF_963210335.1 of Falco punctatus. Lineage (NCBI taxonomy): Eukaryota > Metazoa > Chordata > Aves > Falconiformes > Falconidae > Falco > Falco punctatus. The sequence goes on along the minus strand of NW_027660283.1, from coordinate 133,867 downwards.
AGAAGTAACTTGAAGACTTAACCCTGAGAATGAACTCTAAGACTTCAACTTCCTAATGAACGCTCAGATATAACCCTCAGACTTAAACTTAAGAAATAACCCTAAGACTTAACCTTAATATTTAACTTGAAGATGTAACCTTAAGGCTTAACCCTAAACTTAACCCTAAGAGTTAACCTTAAGTGTTGACCTTACAGATTTAACCCTGAGAGTTAACCTTAGGACTGAAACGTTAAGACTTAACCCTAAGACTTATCCCCAAGACGTAACTCTAAAGAGTTAACCCTAAGACTTCGGCTTGTGATTTAAACTTTAGACTGAACGCTAAGACTTAAAATTACGATTTAACATGAAGATTTAACCATAAGACTTAACCCTAAGACTTCAGGTTAAGTTTTAACCTTAAGACTCAGCCCTGAGACTTAGTCGTGAAATTTATCCATAAGACTTATCCCTAAAACTGAAAACTGAGACTTAAACCTAAGATTTAACCTCAAGACTTAACCCTAAAACGTAGCCCTGAGACTTATCCTTGAGCTTTAACCTTGATACTTAATCCTGAGACTTAGCCCTAAGACTTATCCCCAAGACATAACTCTAAGGCTTAACCCTAAGACTTAACCTTAAGGCTCAACCTTAAGACTTAACATTAAGACTTAACCCTGAGACTTAACCATAAGACTTATCCTCAAGATTGTACTCTAAGACTTAAGATGAAGACTTAACCCTAAGACTCAATCTATGAGATGTAAACTTAAGACTTAATGAACCCTAAGGCTCAATCTATGAGATGTAAACTTAAGACTTAACCTTTAGGAATTAACCCTGACACTTAACCTTAAGGCTTAACCCTAAGACTTAAGCTTAAGGTTTAAACTTAAGACTTATCCCTAAGACATAATCCTGAGACTTAACCCTAAGACTTAACCTCAAGTTTAACTTCAAAACTTAACCCTAAGACTGAATCCTAAGACACAACTTGACCACGTAACCCTGAGACTTAACCTTGAGACTTTACCTTGAAATTTAACCCTGGGATTTAACCCTAAGTCTTAATGCTAAGACTTAACTTGAAGATGTACCATTAAGACTTAACCTTAAAGCGTAACCTTAAGATTTACACTCAATACTTAACCCTAAGACTTAACCCTATGACTTAAACTTAAGGTTAAACCTTAAGACAAAACTTGAAGACTTAATTCAAAGACTTATCCCTAAGACTCAACACTGAGACTTAAACCTAAGATTTAAGACTTAACCCTAAGACTTAGCCCCAAGACTTAAGTCTAAGACTTCAAGTTATGAATTAAACTTTAGACTTAACCCTAAGACTCAAGCCATAAGACTTCACCTGAAGACTTCACCTGAAGACTTAACCTTAAAATTTAACCCTAAGACTGAACCCTAAAATATAACTTTTAAGACTTAACAATAAGACTGAACATTAAGACACAACCTTACGACTTCTACCCTGAGACCTAACCTTGAGACTTAACACTGAGATTTAACCCTAAGACTTAACTTTAAGATGTAACATTCGGACTTAACCTTAAAACTTAACCCTAAGTCTCAACCTTAAGAAGTAACTTGAAGACTTAACCCTGAGAATGAACTCTAAGACTTCAACTTCCTAATGAACGCTCAGATATAACCCTCAGACTTAAACTTAAGAAATAACCCTAAGACTTAACCTTAATATTTAACTTGAAGATGTAACCTTAAGGCTTAACCCTAAACTTAACCCTAAGAGTTAACCTTAAGTGTTGACCTTACAGATTTAACCCTGAGAGTTAACCTTAGGACTGAAACGTTAAGACTTAACCCTAAGACTTATCCCCAAGACGTAACTCTAAAGAGTTAACCCTAAGACTTCGGCTTGTGATTTAAACTTTAGACTGAACGCTAAGACTTAAAATTACGATTTAACATGAAGATTTAACCATAAGACTTAACCCTAAGACTTCAGGTTAAGTTTTAACCTTAAGACTCAGCCCTGAGACTTAGTCGTGAAATTTATCCATAAGACTTATCCCTAAAACTGAAAACTGAGACTTAAACCTAAGATTTAACCTCAAGACTTAACCCTAAAACGTAGCCCTGAGACTTATCCTTGAGCTTTAACCTTGATACTTAATCCTGAGACTTAGCCCTAAGACTTATCCCCAAGACATAACTCTAAGGCTTAACCCTAAGACTTAACCTTAAGGCTCAACCTTAAGACTTAACATTAAGACTTAACCCTGAGACTTAACCATAAGACTTATCCTCAAGATTGTACTCTAAGACTTAAGATGAAGACTTAACCCTAAGACTCAATCTATGAGATGTAAACTTAAGACTTAATGAACCCTAAGGCTCAATCTATGAGATGTAAACTTAAGACTTAACCTTTAGGAATTAACCCTGACACTTAACCTTAAGGCTTAACCCTAAGACTTAAGCTTAAGGTTTAAACTTAAGACTTATCCCTAAGACATAATCCTGAGACTTAACCCTAAGACTTAACCTCAAGTTTAACTTCAAAACTTAACCCTAAGACTGAATCCTAAGACACAACTTGACCACGTAACCCTGAGACTTAACCTTGAGACTTTACCTTGAAATTTAACCCTGGGATTTAACCCTAAGTCTTAATGCTAAGACTTAACTTGAAGATGTACCATTAAGACTTAACCTTAAAGCGTAACCTTAAGATTTACACTCAATACTTAACCCTAAGACTTAACCCTATGACTTAAACTTAAGGTTAAACCTTAAGACAAAACTTGAAGACTTAATTCAAAGACTTATCCCTAAGACTCAACACTGAGACTTAAACCTAAGATTTAAGACTTAACCCTAAGACTTAGCCCCAAGACTTAAGTCTAAGACTTCAAGTTATGAATTAAACTTTAGACTTAACCCTAAGACTCAAGCCATAAGACTTCACCTTAAGACTTAGCCTGAAGACTTAACCTTAAAATTTAACCCTAAGACTGAACCCTAAAATATAACTTTTAAGACTTAACAATAAGACTGAACATTAAGACACAACCTTACGACTTCTACCCTGAGACCTAACCTTGAGACTTAACACTGAGATTTAACCCTAAGACTTAACTTTAAGATGTAACATTCGGACTTAACCTTAAAACTTAACCCTAAGTCTCAACCTTAAGAAGTAACTTGAAGACTTAACCCTGAGAATGAACTCTAAGACTTCAACTTCCTAATGAACGCTCAGATATAACCCTCAGACTTAAACTTAAGAAATAACCCTAAGACTTAACCTTAATATTTAACTTGAAGATGTAACCTTAAGGCTTAACCCTAAACTTAACCCTAAGAGTTAACCTTAAGTGTTGACCTTACAGATTTAACCCTGAGAGTTAACCTTAGGACTGAAACGTTAAGACTTAACCCTAAGACTTATCCCCAAGACGTAACTCTAAAGAGTTAACCCTAAGACTTCGGCTTGTGATTTAAACTTTAGACTGAACGCTAAGACTTAAAATTACGATTTAACATGAAGATTTAACCATAAGACTTAACCCTAAGACTTCAGGTTAAGTTTTAACCTTAAGACTCAGCCCTGAGACTTAGTCGTGAAATTTATCCATAAGACTTATCCCTAAAACTGAAAACTGAGACTTAAACCTAAGATTTAACCTCAAGACTTAACCCTAAAACGTAGCCCTGAGACTTATCCTTGAGCTTTAACCTTGATACTTAATCCTGAGACTTAGCCCTAAGACTTATCCCCAAGACATAACTCTAAGGCTTAACCCTAAGACTTAACCTTAAGGCTCAACCTTAAGACTTAACATTAAGACTTAACCCTGAGACTTAACCATAAGACTTATCCTCAAGATTGTACTCTAAGACTTAAGATGAAGACTTAACCCTAAGACTCAATCTATGAGATGTAAACTTAAGACTTAATGAACCCTAAGGCTCAATCTATGAGATGTAAACTTAAGACTTAACCTTTAGGAATTAACCCTGACACTTAACCTTAAGGCTTAACCCTAAGACTTAAGCTTAAGGTTTAAACTTAAGACTTATCCCTAAGACATAATCCTGAGACTTAACCCTAAGACTTAACCTCAAGTTTAACTTCAAAACTTAACCCTAAGACTGAATCCTAAGACACAACTTGACCACGTAACCCTGAGACTTAACCTTGAGACTTTACCTTGAAATTTAACCCTGGGATTTAACCCTAAGTCTTAATGCTAAGACTTAACTTGAAGATGTACCATTAAGACTTAACCTTAAAGCGTAACCTTAAGATTTACACTCAATACTTAACCCTAAGACTTAACCCTATGACTTAAACTTAAGGTTAAACCTTAAGACAAAACTTGAAGACTTAATTCAAAGACTTATCCCTAAGACTCAACACTGAGACTTAAACCTAAGATTTAAGACTTAACCCTAAGACTTAGCCCCAAGACTTAAGTCTAAGACTTCAAGTTATGAATTAAACTTTAGACTTAACCCTAAGACTCAAGCCATAAGACTTCACCTTAAGACTTAGCCTGAAGACTTAACCTTAAAATTTAACCCTAAGACTGAACCCTAAAATATAACTTTTAAGACTTAACAATAAGACTGAACATTAAGACACAACCTTACGACTTCTACCCTGAGACCTAACCTTGAGACTTAACACTGAGATTTAACCCTAAGACTTAACTTTAAGATGTAACATTCGGACTTAACCTTAAAACTTAACCCTAAGTCTCAACCTTAAGAAGTAACTTGAAGACTTAACCCTGAGAATGAACTCTAAGACTTCAACTTCCTAATGAACGCTCAGATATAACCCTCAGACTTAAACTTAAGAAATAACCCTAAGACTTAACCTTAATATTTAACTTGAAGATGTAACCTTAAGGCTTAACCCTAAACTTAACCCTAAGAGTTAACCTTAAGTGTTGACCTTACAGATTTAACCCTGAGAGTTAACCTTAGGACTGAAACGTTAAGACTTAACCCTAAGACTTATCCCCAAGACGTAACTCTAAAGAGTTAACCCTAAGACTTCGGCTTGTGATTTAAACTTTAGACTGAACGCTAAGACTTAAAATTACGATTTAACATGAAGATTTAACCATAAGACTTAACCCTAAGACTTCAGGTTAAGTTTTAACCTTAAGACTCAGCCCTGAGACTTAGTCGTGAAATTTATCCATAAGACTTATCCCTAAAACTGAAAACTGAGACTTAAACCTAAGATTTAACCTCAAGACTTAACCCTAAAACGTAGCCCTGAGACTTATCCTTGAGCTTTAACCTTGATACTTAATCCTGAGACTTAGCCCTAAGACTTATCCCCAAGACATAACTCTAAGGCTTAACCCTAAGACTTAACCTTAAGGCTCAACCTTAAGACTTAACATTAAGACTTAACCCTGAGACTTAACCATAAGACTTATCCTCAAGATTGTACTCTAAGACTTAAGATGAAGACTTAACCCTAAGACTCAATCTATGAGATGTAAACTTAAGACTTAATGAACCCTAAGGCTCAATCTATGAGATGTAAACTTAAGACTTAACCTTTAGGAATTAACCCTGACACTTAACCTTAAGGCTTAACCCTAAGACTTAAGCTTAAGGTTTAAACTTAAGACTTATCCCTAAGACATAATCCTGAGACTTAACCCTAAGACTTAACCTCAAGTTTAACTTCAAAACTTAACCCTAAGACTGAATCCTAAGACACAACTTGACCACGTAACCCTGAGACTTAACCTTGAGACTTTACCTTGAAATTTAACCCTGGGATTTAACCCTAAGTCTTAATGCTAAGACTTAACTTGAAGATGTACCATTAAGACTTAACCTTAAAGCGTAACCTTAAGATTTACACTCAATACTTAACCCTAAGACTTAACCCTATGACTTAAACTTAAGGTTAAACCTTAAGACAAAACTTGAAGACTTAATTCAAAGACTTATCCCTAAGACTCAACACTGAGACTTAAACCTAAGATTTAAGACTTAACCCTAAGACTTAGCCCCAAGACTTAAGTCTAAGACTTCAAGTTATGAATTAAACTTTAGACTTAACCCTAAGACTCAAGCCATAAGACTTCACCTTAAGACTTAGCCTGAAGACTTAACCTTAAAATTTAACCCTAAGACTGAACCCTAAAATATAACTTTTAAGACTTAACAATAAGACTGAACATTAAGACACAACCTTACGACTTCTACCCTGAGACCTAACCTTGAGACTTAACACTGAGATTTAACCCTAAGACTTAACTTTAAGATGTAACATTCGGACTTAACCTTAAAACTTAACCCTAAGTCTCAACCTTAAGAAGTAACTTGAAGACTTAACCCTGAGAATGAACTCTAAGACTTCAACTTCCTAATGAACGCTCAGATATAACCCTCAGACTTAAACTTAAGAAATAACCCTAAGACTTAACCTTAATATTTAACTTGAAGATGTAACCTTAAGGCTTAACCCTAAACTTAACCCTAAGAGTTAACCTTAAGTGTTGACCTTACAGATTTAACCCTGAGAGTTAACCTTAGGACTGAAACGTTAAGACTTAACCCTAAGACTTATCCCCAAGACGTAACTCTAAAGAGTTAACCCTAAGACTTCGGCTTGTGATTTAAACTTTAGACTGAACGCTAAGACTTAAAATTACGATTTAACATGAAGATTTAACCATAAGACTTAACCCTAAGACTTCAGGTTAAGTTTTAACCTTAAGACTCAGCCCTGAGACTTAGTCGTGAAATTTATCCATAAGACTTATCCCTAAAACTGAAAACTGAGACTTAAACCTAAGATTTAACCTCAAGACTTAACCCTAAAACGTAGCCCTGAGACTTATCCTTGAGCTTTAACCTTGATACTTAATCCTGAGACTTAGCCCTAAGACTTATCCCCAAGACATAACTCTAAGGCTTAACCCTAAGACTTAACCTTAAGGCTCAACCTTAAGACTTAACATTAAGACTTAACCCTGAGACTTAACCATAAGACTTATCCTCAAGATTGTACTCTAAGACTTAAGATGAAGACTTAACCCTAAGACTCAATCTATGAGATGTAAACTTAAGACTTAATGAACCCTAAGGCTCAATCTATGAGATGTAAACTTAAGACTTAACCTTTAGGAATTAACCCTGACACTTAACCTTAAGGCTTAACCCTAAGACTTAAGCTTAAGGTTTAAACTTAAGACTTATCCCTAAGACATAATCCTGAGACTTAACCCTAAGACTTAACCTCAAGTTTAACTTCAAAACTTAACCCTAAGACTGAATCCTAAGACACAACTTGACCACGTAACCCTGAGACTTAACCTTGAGACTTTACCTTGAAATTTAACCCTGGGATTTAACCCTAAGTCTTACTGCTAAGACTTAACTTGAAGATGTACCATTAAGACTTAACCTTAAAGCGTAACCTTAAGATTTACACTCAATACTTAACCCTAAGACTTAACCCTATGACTTAAACTTAAGGTTAAACCTTAAGACAAAACCTGAAGACTTAATTCAAAGACTTATCCCTAAGACTCAACACTGAGACTTAAACCTAAGATTTAAGACTTAACCCTAAGACTTAGCCCCAAGACTTAAGTCTAAGACTTCAAGTTATGAATTAAACTTTAGACTTAACCCTAAGACTCAAGCCATAAGACTTCACCTTAAGACTTCACCTGAAGACTTAACCTTAAAATTTAACCCTAAGACTGAACCCTAAAATATAACTTTTAAGACTTAACAATAAGACTGAACATTAAGACACAACCTTACGACTTCTACCCTGAGACCTAACCTTGAGACTTAACACTGAGATTTAACCCTAAGACTTAACTTTAAGATGTAACATTCGGACTTAACCTTAAAACTTAACCCTAGAGTCTCAACCTTAAGAAGTAACTTGAAGACTTAACCCTGAGAATGAACTCTAAGACTTCAACTTAATAATGAACGCTCAGATATAACCCTCAGACTTAAACTTAAGAAATAACCCTAAGACTTAACCTTAATATTTAACTTGAAGATGTAACCTTAAGGCTTAACCCTAAACTTAACCCTAAGAGTTCACCTTAAGTGTTGACCTTACAGATTTAACCCTAAGAGTTAACCTTAGGACTGAAACGTTAAGACTTAACCCTAAGACTTATCCCCAAGACGTAACTCTAAAGAGTTAACCCTAAGACTTCAGCTTGTGATTTAAACTTTAGACTGAACGCTAAGACTTAAAATTACGATTTAACATGAAGATTTAACCATAAGACTTAACCCTAAGACTTCAGGTTAAGTTTTAACCTTAAGACTCAGCCCTGAGACTTAGTCGTGAAATTTATCCATAAGACTTATCCCTAAAACTGAAAACTGAGACTTAAACCTAAGATTTAACCTGAAGACTTAACCCTAAAACGTAGCCCTGAGACTTATCCTTGAGCTTTAACCTTGATACTTAATCCTGAGACTTAGCCCTAAGACTTATCCCCAAGACATAACTCTAAGGCTTAACCCTAAGGCTCAACCTTAAGACTTAACATTAAGACTTAACCCTGAGACTTAACCATAAGACTTATCCTCAAGATTGTACTCTAAGACTTAACCCTAAGACTTAAGATGAAGACTTAACCCTAAGACTCAATCTATGAGATGTAAACTTAAGACTTAATTAACCCTAAGACTCAATCTATGAGATGTAAACTTAAGACTTAACCTTTAGGAATTAACCCTGACACTTAACCTTAAGGCTTAACCCTAAGACTTAAGCTTAAGGTTTAAACTTAAGACTTATCCCTAAGACATAATCCTGAGACTTAACCCTAAGACTTAACCTCAAGTTTAACTTCAAAACTTAACCCTAAGACTGAATCCTAAGACACAACTTGACCACGTAACCCTGAGACTTAACCTTGAGACTTTACCTTGAAATTTAACCCTGGGATTTAACCCTAAGTCTTACTGCTAAGACTTAACTTGAAGATGTACCATTAAGACTTAACCTTAAAGCGTAACCTTAAGATTTACACTCAATACTTAACCCTAAGACTTAACCCTATGACTTAAACTTAAGGTTAAACCTTAAGACAAAACCTGAAGACTTAATTCAAAGACTTATCCCTAAGACTCAACACTGAGACTTAAACCTAAGATTTAAGACTTAACCCTAAGACTTAGCCCCAAGACTTAAGTCTAAGACTTCAAGTTATGAATTAAACTTTAGACTTAACCCTAAGACTCAAGCCATAAGACTTCACCTTAAGACTTCACCTGAAGACTTAACCTTAAAATTTAACCCTAAGACTGAACCCTAAAATATAACTTTTAAGACTTAACAATAAGACTGAACATTAAGACACAACCTTACGACTTCTACCCTGAGACCTAACCTTGAGACTTAACACTGAGATTTAACCCTAAGACTTAACTTTAAGATGTAACATTCGGACTTAACCTTAAAACTTAACCCTAAGCCTCAACCTTAAGAAGTAACTTGAAGACTTAACCCTGAGAATGAACTCTAAGACTTCAACTTCCTAATGAACGCTCAGATATAACCCTCAGACTTAAACTTAAGAAATAACCCTAAGACTTAACCTTAATATTTAACTTGAAGATGTAACCTTAAGGCTTAACCCTAAACTTAACCCTAAGAGTTAACCTTAAGTGTTGACCTTACAGATTTAACCCTAAGAGTTAACCTTAGGACTGAAACGTTAAGACTTAACCCTAAGACTTATCCCCAAGACGTAACTCTAAAGAGTTAACCCTAAGACTTCGGCTTGTGATTTAAACTTTAGACTGAACGCTAAGACTTAAAATTACGATTTAACATGAAGATTTAACCATAAGACTTAACCCTAAGACTTCAGGTTAAGTTTTAACCTTAAGACTCAGCCCTGAGACTTAGTCGTGAAATTTATCCATAAGACTTATCCCTAAAACTGAAAACTGAGACTTAAACCTAAGATTTAACCTGAAGACTTAACCCTAAAACGTAGCCCTGAGACTTATCCTTGAGCTTTAACCTTGATACTTAATCCTGAGACTTAGCCCTAAGACTTATCCCCAAGACATAACTCTAAGGCTTAACCCTAAGGCTCAACCTTAAGACTTAACATTAAGACTTAACCCTGAGACTTAACCATAAGACTTATCCTCAAGATTGTACTCTAAGACTTAACCCTAAGACTTAAGATGAAGACTTAACCCTAAGACTCAATCTATGAGATGTAAACTTAAGACTTAATTAACCCTAAGGCTCAATCTATGAGATGTAAACTTAAGACTTAACCTTTAGGAATTAACCCTGACACTTAACCTTAAGGCTTAACCCTAAGACTTAAGCTTAAGGTTTAAACTTAAGACTTATCCCTAAGACATAATCCTGAGACTTAACCCTAAGACTTAACCTCAAGTTTAACTTCAAAACTTAACCCTAAGACTGAATCCTAAGACACAACTTGACCACGTAACCCTGAGACTTAACCTTGAGACTTTACCTTGAAATTTAACCCTGGGATTTAACCCTAAGTCTTAATGCTAAGACTTAACTTGAAGATGTACCATTAAGACTTAACCTTAAAGCGTAACCTTAAGATTTACACTCAATACTTAACCCTAAGACTTAACCCTATGACTTAAACTTAAGGTTAAACCTTAAGACAAAACCTGAAGACTTAATTCAAAGACTTATCCCTAAGACTCAACACTGAGACTTAAACCTAAGATTTAAGACTTAACCCTAAGACTTAGCCCCAAGACTTAAGTCTAAGACTTCAAGTTATGAATTAAACTTTAGACTTAACCCTAAGACTCAAGCCATAAGACTTCACCTGAAGACTTCACCTGAAGACTTAACCTTAAAATTTAACCCTAAGACTGAACCCTAAAATATAACTTTTAAGACTTAACAATAAGACTGAACATTAAGACACAACCTTACGACTTCTACCCTGAGACCTAACCTTGAGACTTAACACTGAGATTTAACCCTAAGACTTAACTTTAAGATGTAACATTCGGACTTTACCTTAAAACTTAACCCTAGAGTCTCAACCTTAAGAAGTAACTTGAAGACTTAACCCTGAGAATGAACTCTAAGACTTCAACTTAATAATGAACGCTCAGATATAACCCTCAGACTTAAACTTAAGAAATAACCCTAAGACTTAACCTTAATATTTAACTTGAAGATGTAACCTTAAGGCTTAACCCTAAACTTAACCCTAAGAGTTAACCTTAAGTGTTGACCTTACAGATTTAACCCTAAGAGTTAACCTTAGGACTGAAACGTTAAGACTTAACCCTAAGACTTATCCCCAAGACGTAACTCTAAAGAGTTAACCCTAAGACTTCAGCTTGTGATTTAAACTTTAGACTGAACGCTAAGACTTAAAATTACGATTTAACATTAAGATTTAACCATAAGACTTAACCCTAAGACTTCAGGTTAAGTTTTAACCTTAAGACTCAACCCTGAGACTTAGTCGTGAAATTTATCCATAAGACTTATCCCTAAAACTGAAAACTGAGACTTAAACCTAAGATTTAACCTGAAGACTTAACCCTAAAACGTAGCCCTGAGACTTATCCTTGAGCTTTAACCTTGATACTTAATCCTGAGACTTAGCCCTAAGACTTATCCCCAAGACATAACTCTAAGGCTTAACCCTAAGACTTAACCTTAAGGCTCAACCTTAAGACTTAACATTAAGACTTAACCCTGAGACTTAACCATAAGACTTATCCTCAAGATTGTACTCTAAGACTTAACCCTAAGACTTAAGATGAAGACTTAACCCTAAGACTCAATCTATGAGATGTAAACTTAAGACTTAATTAACCCTAAGGCTCAATCTATGAGATGTAAACTTAAGACTTAACCTTTAGGAATTAACCCTGACACTTAACCTTAAGGCTTAACCCTAAGACTTAAGCTTAAGGTTTAAACTTAAGACTTATCCCTAAGACATAATCCTGAGACTTAACCCTAAGACTTAACCTCAAGTTTAACTTCAAAACTTAACCCTAAGACTGAATCCTAAGACACAACTTGACCACGTAACCCTGAGACTTAACCTTGAGACTTTACCTTGAAATTTAACCCTGGGATTTAACCCTAAGTCTTAATGCTAAGACTTAACTTGAAGATGTACCATTAAGACTTAACCTTAAAGCGTAACCTTAAGATTTACACTCAATACTTAACCCTAAGACTTAACCCTATGACTTAAACTTAAGGTTAAACCTTAAGACAAAACCTGAAGACTTAATTCAAAGACTTATCCCTAAGACTCAACACTGAGACTTAAACCTAAGATTTAAGACTTAACCCTAAGACTTAGCCCCAAGACTTAAGTCTAAGACTTCAAGTTATGAATTAAACTTTAGACTTAACCCTAAGACTCAAGCCATAAGACTTCACCTAAAGACTTAACCTTAAAATTTAACCCTAAGACTGAACCCTAAAATATAACTTTTAAGACTTAACAATAAGACTGAACATTAAGACACAACCTTACGACTTCTACCCTGAGACCTAACCTTGAGACTTAACACTGAGATTTAACCCTAAGACTTAACTTTAAGATGTAACATTCGGACTTTACCTTAAAACTTAACCCTAAGCCTTAATCTTAAGAAGTAACTTGAAGACTTAACCCTGAGAATGAACTCTAAGACTTCAACTTAATAATGAACGCTCAGATATAACCCTCAGACTTAAACTTAAGAAATAACCCTAAGACTTAACCTTAATATTTAACTTGAAGATGTAACCTTAAGGCTTAACCCTAAACTTAACCCTAAGAGTTAACCTTAAGTGTTGACCTTACAGATTTAACCCTAAGAGTTAACCTTAGGACTGAAACGTTAAGACTTAACCCTAAGACTTATCCCCAAGACGTAACTCTAAAGAGTTAACCCTAAGACTTCAGCTTGTGATTTAAACTTTAGACTGAACGCTAAGACTTAAAATTACGATTTAACATTAAGATTTAACCATAAGACTTAACCCTAAGACTTCAGGTTAAGTTTTAACCTTAAGACTCAACCCTGAGACTTAGTCGTGAAATTTATCCATAAGACTTATCCCTAAAACTGAAAACTGAGACTTAAACCTAAGATTTAACCTCAAGACTTAACCCTAAAACGTAGCCCTGAGACTTATCCTTGAGCTTTAACCTTGATACTTAATCCTGAGACTTAGCCCTAAGACTTATCCCCAAGACATAACTCTAAGGCTTAACCCTAAGACTTAACCTTAAGGCTCAACCTTAAGACTTAACATTAAGACTTAACCCTGAGACTTAACCATAAGACTTATCCTCAAGATTGTACTCTAAGACTTAACCCTAAGACTTAAGATGAAGACTTAACCCTAAGACTCAATCTATGAGATGTAAACTTAAGACTTAATTAACCCTAAGGCTCAATCTATGAGATGTAAACTTAAGACTTAACCTTTAGGAATTAACCCTGACACTTAACCTTAAGGCTTAACCCTAAGACTTAAGCTTAAGGTTTAAACTTAAGACTTATCCCTAAGACATAATCCTGAGACTTAACCCTAAGACTTAACCTCAAGTTTAACTTCAAAACTTAACCCTAAGACTGAATCCTAAGACACAACTTGACCACGTAACCCTGAGACTTAACCTTGAGACTTTACCTTGAAATTTAACCCTGGGATTTAACCCTAAGTCTTAATGCTAAGACTTAACTTGAAGATGTACCATTAAGACTTAACCTTAAAGCGTAACCTTAAGATTTACACTCAATACTTAACCCTAAGACTTAACCCTATGACTTAAACTTAAGGTTAAACCTTAAGACAAAACCTGAAGACTTAATTCAAAGACTTATCCCTAAGACTCAACACTGAGACTTAAACCTAAGATTTAAGACTTAACCCTAAGACTTAGCCCCAAGACTTAAGTCTAAGACTTCAAGTTATGAATTAAACTTTAGACTTAACCCTAAGACTCAAGCCATAAGACTTCACCTTAAGACTTCACCTGAAGACTTAACCTTAAAATTTAACCCTAAGACTGAACCCTAAAATATAACTTTTAAGACTTAACAATAAGACTGAACATTAAGACACAACCTTACGACTTCTACCCTGAGACCTAACCTTGAGACTTAACACTGAGATTTAACCCTAAGACTTAACTTTAAGATGTAACATTCGGACTTTACCTTAAAACTTAACCCTAGAGTCTCAACCTTAAGAAGTAACTTGAAGACTTAACCCTGAGAATGAACTCTAAGACTTCAACTTAATAATGAACGCTCAGATATAACCCTCAGACTTAAACTTAAGAAATAACCCTAAGACTTAACCTTAATATTTAACTTGAAGATGTAACCTTAAGGCTTAACCCTAAACTTAACCCTAAGAGTTAACCTTAAGTGTTGACCTTACAGATTTAACCCTAAGAGTTAACCTTAGGACTGAAACGTTAAGACTTAACCCTAAGACTTATCCCCAAGACGTAACTCTAAAGAGTTAACCCTAAGACTTCAGCTTGTGATTTAAACTTTAGACTGAACGCTAAGACTTAAAATTACGATTTAACATTAAGATTTAACCATAAGACTTAACCCTAAGACTTCAGGTTAAGTTTTAACCTTAAGACTCAACCCTGAGACTTAGTCGTGAAATTTATCCATAAGACTTATCCCTAAAACTGAAAACTGAGACTTAAACCTAAGATTTAACCTGAAGACTTAACCCTAAAACGTAGCCCTGAGACTTATCCTTGAGCTTTAACCTTGATACTTAATCCTGAGACTTAGCCCTAAGACTTATCCCCAAGACATAACTCTAAGGCTTAACCCTAAGACTTAACCTTAAGACTTAACATTAAGACTTAACCCTGAGACTTAACCATAAGACTTATCCTCAAGATTGTACTCTAAGACTTAACCCTAAGACTTAAGATGAAGACTTAACCCTAAGACTCAATCTATGAGATGTAAACTTAAGACTTAATTAACCCTAAGGCGCAATCTATGAGATGTAAACTTAAGACTTAACCTTTAGGAATTAACCCTGACACTTAACCTTAAGGCTTAACCCTAAGACTTAAGCTTAAGGTTTAAACTTAAGACTTATCCCTAAGACATAATCCTGAGACTTAACCCTAAGACTTAACCTCAAGTTTAACTTCAAAACTTAACCCTAAGACTGAATCCTAAGACACAACTTGACCACGTAACCCTGAGACTTAACCTTGAGACTTTACCTTGAAATTTAACCCTGGGATTTAACCCTAAGTCTTAATGCTAAGACTTAACTTGAAGATGTACCATTAAGACTTAACCTTAAAGCGTAACCTTAAGATTTACACTCAATACTTAACCCTAAGACTTAACCCTATGACTTAAACTTAAGGTTAAACCTTAAGACAAAACCTGAAGACTTAATTCAAAGACTTATCCCTAAGACTCAACACTGAGACTTAAACCTAAGATTTAAGACTTAACCCTAAGACTTAGCCCCAAGACTTAAGTCTAAGACTTCAAGTTATGAATTAAACTTTAGACTTAACCCTAAGACTCAAGCCATAAGACTTCACCTGAAGACTTCACCTGAAGACTTAACCTTAAAATTTAACCCTAAGACTGAACCCTAAAATATAACTTTTAAGACTTAACAATAAGACTGAACATTAAGACACAACCTTACGACTTCTACCCTGAGACCTAACCTTGAGACTTAACACTGAGATTTAACCCTAAGACTTAACTTTAAGATGTAACATTCGGACTTAACCTTAAAACTTAACCCTAAGTCTCAACCTTAAGAAGTAACTTGAAGACTTAACCCTGAGAATGAACTCTAAGACTTCAACTTAATAATGAACGCTCAGATATAACCCTCAGACTTAAACTTAAGAAATAACCCTAAGACTTAACCTTAATATTTAACTTGAAGATGTAACCTTAAGGCTTAACCCTAAACTTAACCCTAAGAGTTAACCTTAAGTGTTGACCTTACAGATTTAACCCTAAGAGTTAACCTTAGGACTGAAACGTTAAGACTTAACCCTAAGACTTATCCCCAAGACGTAACTCTAAAGAGTTAACCCTAAGACTTCAGCTTGTGATTTAAACTTTAGACTGAACGCTAAGACTTAAAATTACGATTTAACATTAAGATTTAACCATAAGACTTAACCCTAAGACTTCAGGTTAAGTTTTAACCTTAAGACTCAGCCCTGAGACTTAGTCGTGAAATTTATCCATAAGACTTATCCCTAAAACTGAAAACTGAGACTTAAACCTAAGATTTAACCTCAAGACTTAACCCTAAAACGTAGCCCTGAGACTTATCCTTGAGCTTTAACCTTGATACTTAATCCTGAGACTTAGCCCTAAGACTTATCCCCAAGACATAACTCTAAGGCTTAACCCTAAGACTTAACCTTAAGACTTAACATTAAGACTTAACCCTGAGACTTAACCATAAGACTTATCCTCAAGATTGTACTCTAAGACTTAACCCTAAGACTTAAGATGAAGACTTAACCCTAAGACTCAATCTATGTGATGTAAACTTAAGACTTAATGAACCCTAAGGCTCAATCTATGAGATGTAAACTTAAGACTTAACCTTTAGGAATTAACCCTGACACTTAACCTTAAGGCTTAACCCTAAGACTTAAGCTTAAGGTTTAAACTTAAGACTTATCCCTAAGACATAATCCTGAGACTTAACCCTAAGACTTAACCTCAAGTTTAACTTCAAAACTTAACCCTAAGACTGAATCCTAAGACACAACTTGACCACGTGACCCTGAGACTTAACCTTGAGACTTTACCTTGAAATTTAACCCTGGGATTTAACCCTAAGTCTTAATGCTAAGACTTAACTTGAAGATGTACCATTAAGACTTAACCTTAAAGCGTAACCTTAAGATTTACACTCAATACTTAACCCTAAGACTTAACCCTATGACTTAAACTTAAGGTTAAACCTTAAGACAAAACCTGAAGACTTAATTCAAAGACTTATCCCTAAGACTCAACACTGAGACTTAAACCTAAGATTTAAGACTTAACCCTAAGACTTAGCCCCAAGACTTAAGTCTAAGACTTCAAGTTATGAATTAAACTTTAGACTTAACCCTAAGACTCAAGCCATAAGACTTCACCTGAAGACTTCACCTGAAGACTTAACCTTAAAATTTAACCCTAAGACTGAACCCTAAAATATAACTTTTAAGACTTAACAATAAGACTGAACATTAAGACACAACCTTACGACTTCTACCCTGAGACCTAACCTTGAGACTTAACACTGAGATTTAACCCTAAGACTTAACTTTAAGATGTAACATTCGGACTTTACCTTAAAACTTAACCCTAAGTCTCAACCTTAAGAAGTAACTTGAAGACTTAACCCTGAGAATGAACTCTAAGACTTCAACTTAATAATGAACGCTCAGATATAACCCTCAGACTTAAACTTAAGAAATAACCCTAAGACTTAACCTTAATATTTAACTTGAAGATGTAACCTTAAGGCTTAACCCTAAACTTAACCCTAAGAGTTAACCTTAAGTGTTGACCTTACAGATTTAACCCTAAGAGTTAACCTTAGGACTGAAACGTTAAGACTTAACCCTAAGACTTATCCCCAAGACGTAACTCTAAAGAGTTAACCCTAAGACTTCAGCTTGTGATTTAAACTTTAGACTGAACGCTAAGACTTAAAATTACGATTTAACATGAAGATTTAACCATAAGACTTAACCCTAAGACTTCAGGTTAAGTTTTAACCTTAAGACTCAGCCCTGAGACTTAGTCGTGAAATTTATCCATAAGACTTATCCCTAAAACTGAAAACTGAGACTTAAACCTAAGATTTAACCTCAAGACTTAACCCTAAAACGTAGCCCTGAGACTTATCCTTGAGCTTTAACCTTGATACTTAATCCTGAGACTTAGCCCTAAGACTTATCCCCAAGACATAACTCTAAGGCTTAACCCTAAGGCTCAACCTTAAGACTTAACATTAAGACTTAACCCTGAGACTTAACCATAAGACTTATCCTCAAGATTGTACTCTAAGACTTAAGATGAAGACTTAACCCTAAGACTCAATCTATGAGATGTAAACTTAAGACTTAATTAACCCTAAGGCTCAATCTATGAGATGTAAACTTAAGACTTAACCTTTAGGAATTAACCCTGACACTTAACCTTATGGCTTAACCCTAAGACTTAAGCTTAAGGTTTAAACTTAAGACTTATCCCTAAGACATAATCCTGAGACTTAACCCTAAGACTTAACCTCAAGTTTAACTTCAAAACTTAACCCTAAGACTGAATCCTAAGACACAACTTGACCACGTAACCCTGAGACTTAACCTTGAGACTTTACCTTGAAATTTAACCCTGGGATTTAACCCTAAGTCTTAATGCTAAGACTTAACTTGAAGATGTACCATTAAGACTTAACCTTAAAGCGTAACCTTAAGATTTACACTCAATACTTAACCCTAAGACTTAACCCTATGACTTAAACTTAAGGTTAAACCTTAAGACAAAACCTGAAGACTTAATTCAAAGACTTATCCCTAAGACTCAACACTGAGACTTAAACCTAAGATTTAAGACTTAACCCTAAGACTTAGCCCCAAGACTTAAGTCTAAGACTTCAAGTTATGAATTAAACTTTAGACTTAACCCTAAGACTCAAGCCATAAGACTTCACCTGAAGACTTCACCTGAAGACTTAACCTTAAAATTTAACCCTAAGACTGAACCCTAAAATATAACTTTTAAGACTTAACAATAAGACTGAACATTAAGACACAACCTTACGACTCCTACCCTGAGACCTAACCTTGAGACTTAACACTGAGATTTAACCCTAAGACTTAACTTTAAGATGTAACATTCGGACTTAACCTTAAAACTTAACCCTAAGTCTCAACCTTAAGAAGTAACTTGAAGACTTAACCCTGAGAATGAACTCTAAGACTTCAACTTCCTAATGAACGCTCAGATATAACCCTCAGACTTAAACTTAAGAAATAACCCTAAGACTTAACCTTAATATTTAACTTGAAGATGTAACCTTAAGGCTTAACCCTAAACTTAACCCTAAGAGTTAACCTTAAGTGTTGACCTTACAGATTTAACCCTAAGAGTTAACCTTAGGACTGAAACGTTAAGACTTAACCCTAAGACTTATCCCCAAGACGTAACTCTAAAGAGTTAACCCTAAGACTTCAGCTTGTGATTTAAACTTTAGACTGAACGCTAAGACTTAAAATTACGATTTAACATTAAGATTTAACCATAAGACTTAACCCTAAGACTTCAGGTTAAGTTTTAACCTTAAGACTCAGCCCTGAGACTTAGTCGTGAAATTTATCCATAAGACTTATCCCTAAAACTGAAAACTGAGACTTAAACCTAAGATTTAACCTCAAGACTTAACCCTAAAACGTAGCCCTGAGACTTATCCTTGAGCTTTAACCTTGATACTTAATCCTGAGACTTAGCCCTAAGACTTATCCCCAAGACATAACTCTAAGGCTTAACCCTAAGGCTCAACCTTAAGACTTAACATTAAGACTTAACCCTGAGACTTAACCATAAGACTTATCCTCAAGATTGTACTCTAAGACTTAAGATGAAGACTTAACCCTAAGACTCAATCTATGAGATGTAAACTTAAGACTTAATTAACCCTAAGGCTCAATCTATGAGATGTAAACTTAAGACTTAACCTTTAGGAATTAACCCTGACACTTAACCTTATGGCTTAACCCTAAGACTTAAGCTTAAGGTTTAAACTTAAGACTTATCCCTAAGACATAATCCTGAGACTTAACCCTAAGACTTAACCTCAAGTTTAACTTCAAAACTTAACCCTAAGACTGAATCCTAAGACACAACTTGACCACGTAACCCTGAGACTTAACCTTGAGACTTTACCTTGAAATTTAACCCTGGGATTTAACCCTAAGTCTTAATGCTAAGACTTAACTTGAAGATGTACCATTAAGACTTAACCTTAAAGCGTAACCTTAAGATTTACACTCAATACTTAACCCTAAGACTTAACCCTATGACTTAAACTTAAGGTTAAACCTTAAGACAAAACCTGAAGACTTAATTCAAAGACTTATCCCTAAGACTCAACACTGAGACTTAAACCTAAGATTTAAGACTTAACCCTAAGACTTAGCCCCAAGACTTAAGTCTAAGACTTCAAGTTATGAATTAAACTTTAGACTTAACCCTAAGACTCAAGCCATAAGACTTCACCTTAAGACTTAACCTGAAGACTTAACCTTAAAATTTAACCCTAAGACTGAACCCTAAAATATAACTTTTAAGACTTAACAATAAGACTGAACATTAAGACACAACCTTACGACTCCTACCCTGAGACCTAACCTTGAGACTTAACACTGAGATTTAACCCTAAGACTTAACTTTAAGATGTAACATTCGGACTTAACCTTAAAACTTAACCCTAAGTCTCAACCTTAAGAAGTAACTTGAAGACTTAACCCTGAGAATGAACTCTAAGACTTCAACTTAATAATGAACGCTCAGATATAACCCTCAGACTTAAACTTAAGAAATAACCCTAAGACTTAACCTTAATATTTAACTTGAAGATGTAACCTTAAGGCTTAACCCTAAACTTAACCCTAAGAGTTAACCTTAAGTGTTGACCTTACAGATTTAACCCTAAGAGTTAACCTTAGGACTGAAACGTTAAGACTTAACCCTAAGACTTATCCCCAAGACGTAACTCTAAAGAGTTAACCCTAAGACTTCAGCTTGTGATTTAAACTTTAGACTGAACGCTAAGACTTAAAATTACGATTTAACATTAAGATTTAACCATAAGACTTAACCCTAAGACTTCAGGTTAAGTTTTAACCTTAAGACTCAGCCCTGAGACTTAGTCGTGAAATTTATCCATAAGACTTATCCCTAAAACTGAAAACTGAGACTTAAACCTAAGATTTAACCTCAAGACTTAACCCTAAAACGTAGCCCTGAGACTTATCCTTGAGCTTTAACCTTGATACTTAATCCTGAGACTTAGCCCTAAGACTTATCCCCAAGACATAACTCTAAGGCTTAACCCTAAGGCTCAACCTTAAGACTTAACATTAAGACTTAACCCTGAGACTTAACCATAAGACTTATCCTCAAGATTGTACTCTAAGACTTAACCCTAAGACTTAAGATGAAGACTTAACCCTAAGACTCAATCTATGAGATGTAAACTTAAGACTTAATTAACCCTAAGGCTCAATCTATGAGATGTAAACTTAAGACTTAACCTTTAGGAATTAACCCTGACACTTAACCTTAAGGCTTAACCCTAAGACTTAAGCTTAAGGTTTAAACTTAAGACTTATCCCTAAGACATAATCCTGAGACTTAACCCTAAGACTTAACCTTAATATTTAACTTGAAGATGTAACCTTAAGGCTTAACCCTAAACTTAACCCTAAGAGTTAACCTTAAGTGTTGACCTTACAGATTTAACCCTAAGAGTTAACCTTAGGACTGAAACGTTAAGACTTAACCCTAAGACTTATCCCCAAGACGTAACTCTAAAGAGTTAACCCTAAGACTTCAGCTTGTGATTTAAACTTTAGACTGAACGCTAAGACTTAAAATTACGATTTAACATTAAGATTTAACCATAAGACTTAACCCTAAGACTTCAGGTTAAGTTTTAACCTTAAGACTCAGCCCTGAGACTTAGTCGTGAAATTTATCCATAAGACTTATCCCTAAAACTGAAAACTGAGACTTAAACCTAAGATTTAACCTCAAGACTTAACCCTAAAACGTAGCCCTGAGACTTATCCTTGAGCTTTAACCTTGATACTTAATCCTGAGACTTAGCCCTAAGACTTATCCCCAAGACATAACTCTAAGGCTTAACCCTAAGGCTCAACCTTAAGACTTAACATTAAGACTTAACCCTGAGACTTAACCATAAGACTTATCCTCAAGATTGTACTCTAAGACTTAAGATGAAGACTTAACCCTAAGACTCAATCTATGAGATGTAAACTTAAGACTTAATTAACCCTAAGGCTCAATCTATGAGATGTAAACTTAAGACTTAACCTTTAGGAATTAACCCTGACACTTAACCTTATGGCTTAACCCTAAGACTTAAGCTTAAGGTTTAAACTTAAGACTTATCCCTAAGACATAATCCTGAGACTTAACCCTAAGACTTAACCTCAAGTTTAACTTCAAAACTTAACCCTAAGACTGAATCCTAAGACACAACTTGACCACGTAACCCTGAGACTTAACCTTGAGACTTTACCTTGAAATTTAACCCTGGGATTTAACCCTAAGTCTTAATGCTAAGACTTAACTTGAAGATGTACCATTAAGACTTAACCTTAAAGCGTAACCTTAAGATTTACACTCAATACTTAACCCTAAGACTTAACCCTATGACTTAAACTTAAGGTTAAACCTTAAGACAAAACCTGAAGACTTAATTCAAAGACTTATCCCTAAGACTCAACACTGAGACTTAAACCTAAGATTTAAGACTTAACCCTAAGACTTAGCCCCAAGACTTAAGTCTAAGACTTCAAGTTATGAATTAAACTTTAGACTTAACCCTAAGACTCAAGCCATAAGACTTCACCTAAAGACTTAACCTTAAAATTTAACCCTAAGACTGAACCCTAAAATATAACTTTTAAGACTTAACAATAAGACTGAACATTAAGACACAACCTTACGACTCCTACCCTGAGACCTAACCTTGAGACTTAACACTGAGATTTAACCCTAAGACTTAACTTTAAGATGTAACATTCGGACTTAACCTTAAAACTTAACCCTAAGTCTCAACCTTAAGAAGTAACTTGAAGACTTAACCCTGAGAATGAACTCTAAGACTTCAACTTAATAATGAACGCTCAGATATAACCCTCAGACTTAAACTTAAGAAATAACCCTAAGACTTAACCTTAATATTTAACTTGAAGATGTAACCTTAAGGCTTAACCCTAAACTTAACCCTAAGAGTTAACCTTAAGTGTTGACCTTACAGATTTAACCCTAAGAGTTAACCTTAGGACTGAAACGTTAAGACTTAACCCTAAGACTTATCCCCAAGACGTAACTCTAAAGAGTTAACCCTAAGACTTCAGCTTGTGATTTAAACTTTAGACTGAACGCTAAGACTTAAAATTACGATTTAACATTAAGATTTAACCATAAGACTTAACCCTAAGACTTCAGGTTAAGTTTTAACCTTAAGACTCAGCCCTGAGACTTAGTCGTGAAATTTATCCATAAGACTTATCCCTAAAACTGAAAACTGAGACTTAAACCTAAGATTTAACCTGAAGACTTAACCCTAAAACGTAGCCCTGAGACTTATCCTTGAGCTTTAACCTTGATACTTAATCCTGAGACTTAGCCCTAAGACTTACCCCCAAGACATAACTCTAAGGCTTAACCCTAAGACTTAACCTTAAGGCTCAACCTTAAGACTTAACCCTGAGACTTAACCATAAGACTTATCCTCAAGATTGTACTCTAAGACTTAACCCTAAGACTTAAGATGAAGACTTAACCCTAAGACTCAATCTATGAGATGTAAACTTAAGACTTAATTAACCCTAAGGCTCAATCTATGAGATGTAAACTTAAGACTTAACCTTTAGGAATTAACCCTGACACTTAACCTTAAGGCTTAACCCTAAGACTTAAGCTTAAGGTTTAAACTTAAGACTTATCCCTAAGACATAATCCTGAGACTTAACCCTAAGACTTAACCTCAAGTTTAACTTCAAAACTTAACCCTAAGACTGAATCCTAAGACACAACTTGACCACGTAACCCTGAGACTTAACCTTGAGACTTTACCTTGAAATTTAACCCTGGGATTTAACCCTAAGTCTTAATGCTAAGACTTAACTTGAAGATGTACCATTAAGACTTAACCTTAAAGCGTAACCTTAAGATTTACACTCAATACTTAACCCTAAGACTTAACCCTATGACTTAAACTTAAGGTTAAACCTTAAGACAAAACCTGAAGACTTAATTCAAAGACTTATCCCTAAGACTCAACACTGAGACTTAAACCTAAGATTTAAGACTTAACCCTAAGACTTAGCCCCAAGACTTAAGTCTAAGACTTCAAGTTATGAATTAAACTTTAGACTTAACCCTAAGACTCAAGCCATAAGACTTCACCTGAAGACTTAACCTTAAAATTTAACCCTAAGACTGAACCCTAAAATATAACTTTTAAGACTTAACAATAAGACTGAACATTAAGACACAACCTTACGACTCCTACCCTGAGACCTAACCTTGAGACTTAACACTGAGATTTAACCCTAAGACTTAACTTTAAGATGTAACATTCGGACTTTACCTTAAAACTTAACCCTAAGTCTCAACCTTAAGAAGTAACTTGAAGACTTAACCCTGAGAATGAACTCTAAGACTTCAACTTAATAATGAACGCTCAGATATAACCCTCAGACTTAAACTTAAGAAATAACCCTAAGACTTAACCTTAATATTTAACTTGAAGATGTAACCTTAAGGCTTAACCCTAAACTTAACCCTAAGAGTTAACCTTAAGTGTTGACCTTACAGATTTAACCCTAAGAGTTAACCTTAGGACTGAAACGTTAAGACTTAACCCTAAGACTTATCCCCAAGACGTAACTCTAAAGAGTTAACCCTAAGACTTCAGCTTGTGATTTAAACTTTAGACTGAACGCTAAGACTTAAAATTACGATTTAACATTAAGATTTAACCATAAGACTTAACCCTAAGACTTCAGGTTAAGTTTTAACCTTAAGACTCAACCCTGAGACTTAGTCGTGAAATTTATCCATAAGACTTATCCCTAAAACTGAAAACTGAGACTTAAACCTAAGATTTAACCTGAAGACTTAACCCTAAAACGTAGCCCTGAGACTTATCCTTGAGCTTTAACCTTGATACTTAATCCTGAGACTTAGCCCTAAGACTTATCCCCAAGACATAACTCTAAGGCTTAACCCTAAGGCTCAACCTTAAGACTTAACATTAAGACTTAACCCTGAGACTTAACCATAAGACTTATCCTCAAGATTGTACTCTAAGACTTAACCCTAAGACTTAAGATGAAGACTTAACCCTAAGACTCAATCTATGAGATGTAAACTTAAGACTTAATTAACCCTAAGGCTCAATCTATGAGATGTAAACTTAAGACTTAACCTTTAGGAATTAACCCTGACACTTAACCTTAAGGCTTAACCCTAAGACTTAAGCTTAAGGTTTAAACTTAAGACTTATCCCTAAGACATAATCCTGAGACTTAACCCTAAGACTTAACCTCAAGTTTAACTTCAAAACTTAACCCTAAGACTGAATCCTAAGACACAACTTGACCACGTAACCCTGAGACTTAACCTTGAGACTTTACCTTGAAATTTAACCCTGGGATTTAACCCTAAGTCTTAATGCTAAGACTTAACTTGAAGATGTACCATTAAGACTTAACCTTAAAGCGTAACCTTAAGATTTACACTCAATACTTAACCCTAAGACTTAACCCTATGACTTAAACTTAAGGTTAAACCTTAAGACAAAACCTGAAGACTTAATTCAAAGACTTATCCCTAAGACTCAACACTGAGACTTAAACCTAAGATTTAAGACTTAACCCTAAGACTTAGCCCCAAGACTTAAGTCTAAGACTTCAAGTTATGAATTAAACTTTAGACTTAACCCTAAGACTCAAGCCATAAGACTTCACCTAAAGACTTAACCTTAAAATTTAACCCTAAGACTGAACCCTAAAATATAACTTTTAAGACTTAACAATAAGACTGAACATTAAGACACAACCTTACGACTCCTACCCTGAGACCTAACCTTGAGACTTAACACTGAGATTTAACCCTAAGACTTAACTTTAAGATGTAACATTCGGACTTTACCTTAAAACTTAACCCTAAGTCTCAACCTTAAGAAGTAACTTGAAGACTTAACCCTGAGAATGAACTCTAAGACTTCAACTTCCTAATGAACGCTCAGATATAACCCTCAGACTTAAACTTAAGAAATAACCCTAAGACTTAACCTTAATATTTAACTTGAAGATGTAACCTTAAGGCTTAACCCTAAACTTAACCCTAAGAGTTAACCTTAAGTGTTGACCTTACAGATTTAACCCTAAGAGTTAACCTTAGGACTGAAACGTTAAGACTTAACCCTAAGACTTATCCCCAAGACGTAACTCTAAAGAGTTAACCCTAAGACTTCAGCTTGTGATTTAAACTTTAGACTGAACGCTAAGACTTAAAATTACGATTTAACATTAAGATTTAACCATAAGACTTAACCCTAAGACTTCAGGTTAAGTTTTAACCTTAAGACTCAGCCCTGAGACTTAGTCGTGAAATTTATCCATAAGACTTATCCCTAAAACTGAAAACTGAGACTTAAACCTAAGATTTAACCTGAAGACTTAACCCTAAAACGTAGCCCTGAGACTTATCCTTGAGCTTTAACCTTGATACTTAATCCTGAGACTTAGCCCTAAGACTTACCCCCAAGACATAACTCTAAGGCTTAACCCTAAGACTTAACCTTAAGGCTCAACCTTAAGACTTAACCCTGAGACTTAACCATAAGACTTATCCTCAAGATTGTACTCTAAGACTTAACCCTAAGACTTAAGATGAAGACTTAACCCTAAGACTCAATCTATGAGATGTAAACTTAAGACTTAATTAACCCTAAGGCTCAATCTATGAGATGTAAACTTAAGACTTAACCTTTAGGAATTAACCCTGACACTTAACCTTAAGGCTTAACCCTAAGACTTAAGCTTAAGGTTTAAACTTAAGACTTATCCCTAAGACATAATCCTGAGACTTAACCCTAAGACTTAACCTCAAGTTTAACTTCAAAACTTAACCCTAAGACTGAATCCTAAGACACAACTTGACCACGTAACCCTGAGACTTAACCTTGAGACTTTACCTTGAAATTTAACCCTGGGATTTAACCCTAAGTCTTAATGCTAAGACTTAACTTGAAGATGTACCATTAAGACTTAACCTTAAAGCGTAACCTTAAGATTTACACTCAATACTTAACCCTAAGACTTAACCCTATGACTTAAACTTAAGGTTAAACCTTAAGACAAAACCTGAAGACTTAATTCAAAGACTTATCCCTAAGACTCAACACTGAGACTTAAACCTAAGATTTAAGACCTAACCCTAAGACTTAGCCCCAAGACTTAAGTCTAAGACTTCAAGTTATGAATTAAACTTTAGACTTAACCCTAAGACTCAAGCCATAAGACTTCACCTGAAGACTTAACCTTAAAATTTAACCCTAAGACTGAACCCTAAAATATAACTTTTAAGACTTAACAATAAGACTGAACATTAAGACACAACCTTACGACTTCTACCCTGAGACCTAACCTTGAGACTTAACACTGAGATTTAACCCTAAGACTTAACTTTAAGATGTAACATTCGGACTTAACCTTAAAACTTAACCCTAAGTCTCAACCTTAAGAAGTAACTTGAAGACTTAACCCTGAGAATGAACTCTAAGACTTCAACTTAATAATGAACGCTCAGATATAACCCTCAGACTTAAACTTAAGAAATAACCCTAAGACTTAACCTTAATATTTAACTTGAAGATGTAACCTTAAGGCTTAACCCTAAACTTAACCCTAAGAGTTAACCTTAAGTGTTGACCTTACAGATTTAACCCTGAGAGTTAACCTTAGGACTGAAACGTTAAGACTTAACCCTAAGACTTATCCCCAAGACGTAACTCTAAAGAGTTAACCCTAAGACTTCGGCTTGTGATTTAAACTTTAGACTGAACGCTAAGACTTAAAATTACGATTTAACATGAAGATTTAACCATAAGACTTAACCCTAAGACTTCAGGTTAAGTTTTAACCTTAAGACTCAGCCCTGAGACTTAGTCGTGAAATTTATCCATAAGACTTATCCCTAAAACTGAAAACTGAGACTTAAACCTAAGATTTAACCTCAAGACTTAACCCTAAAACGTAGCCCTGAGACTTATCCTTGAGCTTTAACCTTGATACTTAATCCTGAGACTTAGCCCTAAGACTTATCCCCAAGACATAACTCTAAGGCTTAACCCTAAGGCTCAACCTTAAGACTTAACATTAAGACTTAACCCTGAGACTTAACCATAAGACTTATCCTCAAGATTGTACTCTAAGACTTAACCCTAAGACTTAAGATGAAGACTTAACCCTAAGACTCAATCTATGAGATGTAAACTTAAGACTTAATTAACCCTAAGGCTCAATCTATGAGATGTAAACTTAAGACTTAACCTTTAGGAATTAACCCTGACACTTAACCTTAAGGCTTAACCCTAAGACTTAAGCTTAAGGTTTAAACTTAAGACTTATCCCTAAGACATAATCCTGAGACTTAACCCTAAGACTTAACCTCAAGTTTAACTTCAAAACTTAACCCTAAGACTGAATCCTAAGACACAACTTGACCACGTAACCCTGAGACTTAACCTTGAGACTTTACCTTGAAATTTAACCCTGGGATTTAACCCTAAGTCTTAATGCTAAGACTTAACTTGAAGATGTACCATTAAGACTTAACCTTAAAGCGTAACCTTAAGATTTACACTCAATACTTAACCCTAAGACTTAACCCTATGACTTAAACTTAAGGTTAAACCTTAAGACAAAACCTGAAGACTTAATTCAAAGACTTATCCCTAAGACTCAACACTGAGACTTAAACCTAAGATTTAAGACTTAACCCTAAGACTTAGCCCCAAGACTTAAGTCTAAGACTTCAAGTTATGAATTAAACTTTAGACTTAACCCTAAGACTCAAGCCATAAGACTTCACCTGAAGACTTAACCTTAAAATTTAACCCTAAGACTGAACCCTAAAATATAACTTTTAAGACTTAACAATAAGACTGAACATTAAGACACAACCTTACGACTTCTACCCTGAGACCTAACCTTGAGACTTAACACTGAGATTTAACCCTAAGACTTAACTTTAAGATGTAACATTCGGACTTTACCTTAAAACTTAACCCTAAGTCTCAACCTTAAGAAGTAACTTGAAGACTTAACCCTGAGAATGAACTCTAAGACTTCAACTTCCTAATGAACGCTCAGATATAACCCTCAGACTTAAACTTAAGAAATAACCCTAAGACTTAACCTTAATATTTAACTTGAAGATGTAACCTTAAGGCTTAACCCTAAACTTAACCCTAAGAGTTAACCTTAAGTGTTGACCTTACAGATTTAACCCTAAGAGTTAACCTTAGGACTGAAACGTTAAGACTTAACCCTAAGACTTATCCCCAAGACGTAACTCTAAAGAGTTAACCCTAAGACTTCAGCTTGTGATTTAAACTTTAGACTGAACGCTAAGACTTAAAATTACGATTTAACATTAAGATTTAACCATAAGACTTAACCCTAAGACTTCAGGTTAAGTTTTAACCTTAAGACTCAGCCCTGAGACTTAGTCGTGAAATTTATCCATAAGACTTATCCCTAAAACTGAAAACTGAGACTTAA
Organism: Falco punctatus; assembly: GCF_963210335.1. Lineage (NCBI taxonomy): Eukaryota > Metazoa > Chordata > Aves > Falconiformes > Falconidae > Falco > Falco punctatus. Next base: position 104,258 of record NW_027660283.1, on the reverse strand, counting down.
ACCTAAGATTTAACCTCAAGACTTAACCCTAAAACGTAGCCCTGAGACTTATCCTTGAGCTTTAACCTTGATACTTAATCCTGAGACTTAGCCCTAAGACTTATCCCCAAGACATAACTCTAAGGCTTAACCCTAAGGCTCAACCTTAAGACTTAACATTAAGACTTAACCCTGAGACTTAACCATAAGACTTATCCTCAAGATTGTACTCTAAGACTTAACCCTAAGACTTAAGATGAAGACTTAACCCTAAGACTCAATCTATGAGATGTAAACTTAAGACTTAATTAACCCTAAGGCTCAATCTATGAGATGTAAACTTAAGACTTAACCTTTAGGAATTAACCCTGACACTTAACCTTAAGGCTTAACCCTAAGACTTAAGCTTAAGGTTTAAACTTAAGACTTATCCCTAAGACATAATCCTGAGACTTAACCCTAAGACTTAACCTCAAGTTTAACTTCAAAACTTAACCCTAAGACTGAATCCTAAGACACAACTTGACCACGTAACCCTGAGACTTAACCTTGAGACTTTACCTTGAAATTTAACCCTGGGATTTAACCCTAAGTCTTAATGCTAAGACTTCACTTGAAGATGTACCATTAAGACTTAACCTTAAAGCGTAACCTTAAGATTTACACTCAATACTTAACCCTAAGACTTAACCCTATGACTTAAACTTAAGGTTAAACCTTAAGACAAAACCTGAAGACTTAATTCAAAGACTTATCCCTAAGACTCAACACTGAGACTTAAACCTAAGATTTAAGACTTAACCCTAAGACTTAGCCCCAAGACTTAAGTCTAAGACTTCAACTTATGAATTAAACTTTAGACTTAACCCTAAGACTCAAGCCATAAGACTTCACCTAAAGACTTAACCTTAAAATTTAACCCTAAGACTGAACCCTAAAATATAACTTTTAAGACTTAACAATAAGACTGAACATTAAGACACAACCTTACGACTCCTACCCTGAGACCTAACCTTGAGACTTAACACTGAGATTTAACCCTAAGACTTAACTTTAAGATGTAACATTCGGACTTAACCTTAAAACTTAACCCTAAGTCTCAACCTTAAGAAGTAACTTGAAGACTTAACCCTGAGAATGAACTCTAAGACTTCAACTTAATAATTAACGCTCAGATATAACCCTCAGACTTAAACTTAAGAAATAACCCTAAGACTTAACCTTAATATTTAACTTGAAGATGTAACCTTAAGGCTTAACCCTAAACTTAACCCTAAGAGTTAACCTTAAGTGTTGACCTTACAGATTTAACCCTAAGAGTTAACCTTAGGACTGAAACGTTAAGACTTAACCCTAAGACTTATCCCCAAGACGTAACTCTAAAGAGTTAACCCTAAGACTTCAGCTTGTGATTTAAACTTTAGACTGAACGCTAAGACTTAAAATTACGATTTAACATGAAGATTTAACCATAAGACTTAACCCTAAGACTTCAGGTTAAGTTTTAACCTTAAGACTCAACCCTGAGACTTAGTCGTGAAATTTATCCATAAGACTTATCCCTAAAACTGAAAACTGAGACTTAAACCTAAGATTTAACCTCAAGACTTAACCCTAAAACGTAGCCCTGAGACTTATCCTTGAGCTTTAACCTTGATACTTAATCCTGAGACTTAGCCCTAAGACTTATCCCCAAGACATAACTCTAAGGCTTAACCCTAAGGCTCAACCTTAAGACTTAACATTAAGACTTAACCCTGAGACTTAACCATAAGACTTATCCTCAAGATTGTACTCTAAGACTTAACCCTAAGACTTAAGATGAAGACTTAACCCTAAGACTCAATCTATGAGATGTAAACTTAAGACTTAATTAACCCTAAGGCTCAATCTATGAGATGTAAACTTAAGACTTAACCTTTAGGAATTAACCCTGACACTTAACCTTAAGGCTTAACCCTAAGACTTAAGCTTAAGGTTTAAACTTAAGACTTATCCCTAAGACATAATCCTGAGACTTAACCCTAAGACTTAACCTCAAGTTTAACTTCAAAACTTAACCCTAAGACTGAATCCTAAGACACAACTTGACCACGTAACCCTGAGACTTAACCTTGAGACTTTACCTTGAAATTTAACCCTGGGATTTAACCCTAAGTCTTAATGCTAAGACTTAACTTGAAGATGTACCATTAAGACTTAACCTTAAAGCGTAACCTTAAGATTTACACTCAATACTTAACCCTAAGACTTAACCCTATGACTTAAACTTAAGGTTAAACCTTAAGACAAAACCTGAAGACTTAATTCAAAGACTTATCCCTAAGACTCAACACTGAGACTTAAACCTAAGATTTAAGACTTAACCCTAAGACTTAGCCCCAAGACTTAAGTCTAAGACTTCAAGTTATGAATTAAACTTTAGACTTAACCCTAAGACTCAAGCCATAAGACTTCACCTGAAGACTTAACCTTAAAATTTAACCCTAAGACTGAACCCTAAAATATAACTTTTAAGACTTAACAATAAGACTGAACATTAAGACACAACCTTACGACTCCTACCCTGAGACCTAACCTTGAGACTTAACACTGAGATTTAACCCTAAGACTTAACTTTAAGATGTAACATTCGGACTTTACCTTAAAACTTAACCCTAAGTCTCAACCTTAAGAAGTAACTTGAAGACTTAACCCTGAGAATGAACTCTAAGACTTCAACTTAATAATGAACGCTCAGATATAACCCTCAGACTTAAACTTAAGAAATAACCCTAAGACTTAACCTTAATATTTAACTTGAAGATGTAACCTTAAGGCTTAACCCTAAACTTAACCCTAAGAGTTAACCTTAAGTGTTGACCTTACAGATTTAACCCTAAGAGTTAACCTTAGGACTGAAACGTTAAGACTTAACCCTAAGACTTATCCCCAAGACGTAACTCTAAAGAGTTAACCCTAAGACTTCAGCTTGTGATTTAAACTTTAGACTGAACGCTAAGACTTAAAATTACGATTTAACATTAAGATTTAACCATAAGACTTAACCCTAAGACTTCAGGTTAAGTTTTAACCTTAAGACTCAACCCTGAGACTTAGTCGTGAAATTTATCCATAAGACTTATCCCTAAAACTGAAAACTGAGACTTAAACCTAAGATTTAACCTGAAGACTTAACCCTAAAACGTAGCCCTGAGACTTATCCTTGAGCTTTAACCTTGATACTTAATCCTGAGACTTAGCCCTAAGACTTATCCCCAAGACATAACTCTAAGGCTTAACCCTAAGGCTCAACCTTAAGACTTAACATTAAGACTTAACCCTGAGACTTAACCATAAGACTTATCCTCAAGATTGTACTCTAAGACTTAACCCTAAGACTTAAGATGAAGACTTAACCCTAAGACTCAATCTATGAGATGTAAACTTAAGACTTAATTAACCCTAAGGCTCAATCTATGAGATGTAAACTTAAGACTTAACCTTTAGGAATTAACCCTGACACTTAACCTTAAGGCTTAACCCTAAGACTTAAGCTTAAGGTTTAAACTTAAGACTTATCCCTAAGACATAATCCTGAGACTTAACCCTAAGACTTAACCTCAAGTTTAACTTCAAAACTTAACCCTAAGACTGAATCCTAAGACACAACTTGACCACGTAACCCTGAGACTTAACCTTGAGACTTTACCTTGAAATTTAACCCTGGGATTTAACCCTAAGTCTTAATGCTAAGACTTAACTTGAAGATGTACCATTAAGACTTAACCTTAAAGCGTAACCTTAAGATTTACACTCAATACTTAACCCTAAGACTTAACCCTATGACTTAAACTTAAGGTTAAACCTTAAGACAAAACCTGAAGACTTAATTCAAAGACTTATCCCTAAGACTCAACACTGAGACTTAAACCTAAGATTTAAGACTTAACCCTAAGACTTAGCCCCAAGACTTAAGTCTAAGACTTCAAGTTATGAATTAAACTTTAGACTTAACCCTAAGACTCAAGCCATAAGACTTCACCTAAAGACTTAACCTTAAAATTTAACCCTAAGACTGAACCCTAAAATATAACTTTTAAGACTTAACAATAAGACTGAACATTAAGACACAACCTTACGACTCCTACCCTGAGACCTAACCTTGAGACTTAACACTGAGATTTAACCCTAAGACTTAACTTTAAGATGTAACATTCGGACTTTACCTTAAAACTTAACCCTAAGTCTCAACCTTAAGAAGTAACTTGAAGACTTAACCCTGAGAATGAACTCTAAGACTTCAACTTCCTAATGAACGCTCAGATATAACCCTCAGACTTAAACTTAAGAAATAACCCTAAGACTTAACCTTAATATTTAACTTGAAGATGTAACCTTAAGGCTTAACCCTAAACTTAACCCTAAGAGTTAACCTTAAGTGTTGACCTTACAGATTTAACCCTAAGAGTTAACCTTAGGACTGAAACGTTAAGACTTAACCCTAAGACTTATCCCCAAGACGTAACTCTAAAGAGTTAACCCTAAGACTTCAGCTTGTGATTTAAACTTTAGACTGAACGCTAAGACTTAAAATTACGATTTAACATTAAGATTTAACCATAAGACTTAACCCTAAGACTTCAGGTTAAGTTTTAACCTTAAGACTCAGCCCTGAGACTTAGTCGTGAAATTTATCCATAAGACTTATCCCTAAAACTGAAAACTGAGACTTAAACCTAAGATTTAACCTGAAGACTTAACCCTAAAACGTAGCCCTGAGACTTATCCTTGAGCTTTAACCTTGATACTTAATCCTGAGACTTAGCCCTAAGACTTACCCCCAAGACATAACTCTAAGGCTTAACCCTAAGACTTAACCTTAAGGCTCAACCTTAAGACTTAACCCTGAGACTTAACCATAAGACTTATCCTCAAGATTGTACTCTAAGACTTAACCCTAAGACTTAAGATGAAGACTTAACCCTAAGACTCAATCTATGAGATGTAAACTTAAGACTTAATTAACCCTAAGGCTCAATCTATGAGATGTAAACTTAAGACTTAACCTTTAGGAATTAACCCTGACACTTAACCTTAAGGCTTAACCCTAAGACTTAAGCTTAAGGTTTAAACTTAAGACTTATCCCTAAGACATAATCCTGAGACTTAACCCTAAGACTTAACCTCAAGTTTAACTTCAAAACTTAACCCTAAGACTGAATCCTAAGACACAACTTGACCACGTAACCCTGAGACTTAACCTTGAGACTTTACCTTGAAATTTAACCCTGGGATTTAACCCTAAGTCTTAATGCTAAGACTTAACTTGAAGATGTACCATTAAGACTTAACCTTAAAGCGTAACCTTAAGATTTACACTCAATACTTAACCCTAAGACTTAACCCTATGACTTAAACTTAAGGTTAAACCTTAAGACAAAACCTGAAGACTTAATTCAAAGACTTATCCCTAAGACTCAACACTGAGACTTAAACCTAAGATTTAAGACCTAACCCTAAGACTTAGCCCCAAGACTTAAGTCTAAGACTTCAAGTTATGAATTAAACTTTAGACTTAACCCTAAGACTCAAGCCATAAGACTTCACCTGAAGACTTAACCTTAAAATTTAACCCTAAGACTGAACCCTAAAATATAACTTTTAAGACTTAACAATAAGACTGAACATTAAGACACAACCTTACGACTTCTACCCTGAGACCTAACCTTGAGACTTAACACTGAGATTTAACCCTAAGACTTAACTTTAAGATGTAACATTCGGACTTAACCTTAAAACTTAACCCTAAGTCTCAACCTTAAGAAGTAACTTGAAGACTTAACCCTGAGAATGAACTCTAAGACTTCAACTTAATAATGAACGCTCAGATATAACCCTCAGACTTAAACTTAAGAAATAACCCTAAGACTTAACCTTAATATTTAACTTGAAGATGTAACCTTAAGGCTTAACCCTAAACTTAACCCTAAGAGTTAACCTTAAGTGTTGACCTTACAGATTTAACCCTGAGAGTTAACCTTAGGACTGAAACGTTAAGACTTAACCCTAAGACTTATCCCCAAGACGTAACTCTAAAGAGTTAACCCTAAGACTTCGGCTTGTGATTTAAACTTTAGACTGAACGCTAAGACTTAAAATTACGATTTAACATGAAGATTTAACCATAAGACTTAACCCTAAGACTTCAGGTTAAGTTTTAACCTTAAGACTCAGCCCTGAGACTTAGTCGTGAAATTTATCCATAAGACTTATCCCTAAAACTGAAAACTGAGACTTAAACCTAAGATTTAACCTCAAGACTTAACCCTAAAACGTAGCCCTGAGACTTATCCTTGAGCTTTAACCTTGATACTTAATCCTGAGACTTAGCCCTAAGACTTATCCCCAAGACATAACTCTAAGGCTTAACCCTAAGGCTCAACCTTAAGACTTAACATTAAGACTTAACCCTGAGACTTAACCATAAGACTTATCCTCAAGATTGTACTCTAAGACTTAAGATGAAGACTTAACCCTAAGACTCAATCTATGAGATGTAAACTTAAGACTTAATTAACCCTAAGGCTCAATCTATGAGATGTAAACTTAAGACTTAACCTTTAGGAATTAACCCTGACACTTAACCTTATGGCTTAACCCTAAGACTTAAGCTTAAGGTTTAAACTTAAGACTTATCCCTAAGACATAATCCTGAGACTTAACCCTAAGACTTAACCTCAAGTTTAACTTCAAAACTTAACCCTAAGACTGAATCCTAAGACACAACTTGACCACGTAACCCTGAGACTTAACCTTGAGACTTTACCTTGAAATTTAACCCTGGGATTTAACCCTAAGTCTTAATGCTAAGACTTAACTTGAAGATGTACCATTAAGACTTAACCTTAAAGCGTAACCTTAAGATTTACACTCAATACTTAACCCTAAGACTTAACCCTATGACTTAAACTTAAGGTTAAACCTTAAGACAAAACCTGAAGACTTAATTCAAAGACTTATCCCTAAGACTCAACACTGAGACTTAAACCTAAGATTTAAGACTTAACCCTAAGACTTAGCCCCAAGACTTAAGTCTAAGACTTCAAGTTATGAATTAAACTTTAGACTTAACCCTAAGACTCAAGCCATAAGACTTCACCTGAAGACTTAACCTTAAAATTTAACCCTAAGACTGAACCCTAAAATATAACTTTTAAGACTTAACAATAAGACTGAACATTAAGACACAACCTTACGACTTCTACCCTGAGACCTAACCTTGAGACTTAACACTGAGATTTAACCCTAAGACTTAACTTTAAGATGTAACATTCGGACTTTACCTTAAAACTTAACCCTAAGTCTCAACCTTAAGAAGTAACTTGAAGACTTAACCCTGAGAATGAACTCTAAGACTTCAACTTCCTAATGAACGCTCAGATATAACCCTCAGACTTAAACTTAAGAAATAACCCTAAGACTTAACCTTAATATTTAACTTGAAGATGTAACCTTAAGGCTTAACCCTAAACTTAACCCTAAGAGTTAACCTTAAGTGTTGACCTTACAGATTTAACCCTAAGAGTTAACCTTAGGACTGAAACGTTAAGACTTAACCCTAAGACTTATCCCCAAGACGTAACTCTAAAGAGTTAACCCTAAGACTTCAGCTTGTGATTTAAACTTTAGACTGAACGCTAAGACTTAAAATTACGATTTAACATTAAGATTTAACCATAAGACTTAACCCTAAGACTTCAGGTTAAGTTTTAACCTTAAGACTCAGCCCTGAGACTTAGTCGTGAAATTTATCCATAAGACTTATCCCTAAAACTGAAAACTGAGACTTAAACCTAAGATTTAACCTCAAGACTTAACCCTAAAACGTAGCCCTGAGACTTATCCTTGAGCTTTAACCTTGATACTTAATCCTGAGACTTAGCCCTAAGACTTATCCCCAAGACATAACTCTAAGGCTTAACCCTAAGGCTCAACCTTAAGACTTAACATTAAGACTTAACCCTGAGACTTAACCATAAGACTTATCCTCAAGATTGTACTCTAAGACTTAACCCTAAGACTTAAGATGAAGACTTAACCCTAAGACTCAATCTATGAGATGTAAACTTAAGACTTAATTAACCCTAAGGCTCAATCTATGAGATGTAAACTTAAGACTTAACCTTTAGGAATTAACCCTGACACTTAACCTTAAGGCTTAACCCTAAGACTTAAGCTTAAGGTTTAAACTTAAGACTTATCCCTAAGACATAATCCTGAGACTTAACCCTAAGACTTAACCTCAAGTTTAACTTCAAAACTTAACCCTAAGACTGAATCCTAAGACACAACTTGACCACGTAACCCTGAGACTTAACCTTGAGACTTTACCTTGAAATTTAACCCTGGGATTTAACCCTAAGTCTTAATGCTAAGACTTAACTTGAAGATGTACCATTAAGACTTAACCTTAAAGCGTAACCTTAAGATTTACACTCAATACTTAACCCTAAGACTTAACCCTATGACTTAAACTTAAGGTTAAACCTTAAGACAAAACCTGAAGACTTAATTCAAAGACTTATCCCTAAGACTCAACACTGAGACTTAAACCTAAGATTTAAGACTTAACCCTAAGACTTAGCCCCAAGACTTAAGTCTAAGACTTCAAGTTATGAATTAAACTTTAGACTTAACCCTAAGACTCAAGCCATAAGACTTCACCTAAAGACTTAACCTTAAAATTTAACCCTAAGACTGAACCCTAAAATATAACTTTTAAGACTTAACAATAAGACTGAACATTAAGACACAACCTTACGACTCCTACCCTGAGACCTAACCTTGAGACTTAACACTGAGATTTAACCCTAAGACTTAACTTTAAGATGTAACATTCGGACTTAACCTTAAAACTTAACCCTAAGTCTCAACCTTAAGAAGTAACTTGAAGACTTAACCCTGAGAATGAACTCTAAGACTTCAACTTAATAATGAACGCTCAGATATAACCCTCAGACTTAAACTTAAGAAATAACCCTAAGACTTAACCTTAATATTTAACTTGAAGATGTAACCTTAAGGCTTAACCCTAAACTTAACCCTAAGAGTTAACCTTAAGTGTTGACCTTACAGATTTAACCCTAAGAGTTAACCTTAGGACTGAAACGTTAAGACTTAACCCTAAGACTTATCCCCAAGACGTAACTCTAAAGAGTTAACCCTAAGACTTCAGCTTGTGATTTAAACTTTAGACTGAACGCTAAGACTTAAAATTACGATTTAACATGAAGATTTAACCATAAGACTTAACCCTAAGACTTCAGGTTAAGTTTTAACCTTAAGACTCAACCCTGAGACTTAGTCGTGAAATTTATCCATAAGACTTATCCCTAAAACTGAAAACTGAGACTTAAACCTAAGATTTAACCTCAAGACTTAACCCTAAAACGTAGCCCTGAGACTTATCCTTGAGCTTTAACCTTGATACTTAATCCTGAGACTTAGCCCTAAGACTTATCCCCAAGACATAACTCTAAGGCTTAACCCTAAGGCTCAACCTTAAGACTTAACATTAAGACTTAACCCTGAGACTTAGCCCTAAGACTTATCCCCAAGACATAACTCTAAGGCTTAACCCTAAGGCTCAACCTTAAGACTTAACATTAAGACTTAACCCTGAGACTTAACCATAAGACTTATCCTCAAGATTGTACTCTAAGACTTAACCCTAAGACTTAAGATGAAGACTTAACCCTAAGACTCAATCTATGAGATGTAAACTTAAGACTTAATTAACCCTAAGGCTCAATCTATGAGATGTAAACTTAAGACTTAACCTTTAGGAATTAACCCTGACACTTAACCTTAAGGCTTAACCCTAAGACTTAAGCTTAAGGTTTAAACTTAAGACTTATCCCTAAGACATAATCCTGAGACTTAACCCTAAGACTTAACCTCAAGTTTAACTTCAAAACTTAACCCTAAGACTGAATCCTAAGACACAACTTGACCACGTAACCCTGAGACTTAACCTTGAGACTTTACCTTCAAATTTAACCCTGGGATTTAACCCTAAGTCTTAATGCTAAGACTTAACTTGAAGATGTACCATTAAGACTTAACCTTAAAGCGTAACCTTAAGATTTACACTCAATACTTAACCCTAAGACTTAACCCTATGACTTAAACTTAAGGTTAAACCTTAAGACAAAACCTGAAGACTTAATTCAAAGACTTATCCCTAAGACTCAACACTGAGACTTAAACCTAAGATTTAAGACTTAACCCTAAGACTTAGCCCCAAGACTTAAGTCTAAGACTTCAACTTATGAATTAAACTTTAGACTTAACCCTAAGACTCAAGCCATAAGACTTCACCTTAAGACTTCACCTGAAGACTTAACCTTAAAATTTAACCCTAAGACTGAACCCTAAAATATAACTTTTAAGACTTAACAATAAGACTGAACATTAAGACACAACCTTACGACTCCTACCCTGAGACCTAACCTTGAGACTTAACACTGAGATTTAACCCTAAGACTTAACTTTAAGATGTAACATTCGGACTTTACCTTAAAACTTAACCCTAAGTCTCAACCTTAAGAAGTAACTTGAAGACTTAACCCTGAGAATGAACTCTAAGACTTCAACTTCCTAATGAACGCTCAGATATAACCCTCAGACTTAAACTTAAGAAATAACCCTAAGACTTAACCTTAATATTTAACTTGAAGATGTAACCTTAAGGCTTAACCCTAAACTTAACCCTAAGAGTTAACCTTAAGTGTTGACCTTACAGATTTAACCCTAAGAGTTAACCTTAGGACTGAAACGTTAAGACTTAACCCTAAGACTTATCCCCAAGACGTAACTCTAAAGAGTTAACCCTAAGACTTCAGCTTGTGATTTAAACTTTAGACTGAACGCTAAGACTTAAAATTACGATTTAACATTAAGATTTAACCATAAGACTTAACCCTAAGACTTCAGGTTAAGTTTTAACCTTAAGACTCAACCCTGAGACTTAGTCGTGAAATTTATCCATAAGACTTATCCCTAAAACTGAAAACTGAGACTTAAACCTAAGATTTAACCTGAAGACTTAACCCTAAAACGTAGCCCTGAGACTTATCCTTGAGCTTTAACCTTGATACTTAATCCTGAGACTTAGCCCTAAGACTTATCCCCAAGACATAACTCTAAGGCTTAACCCTAAGGCTCAACCTTAAGACTTAACATTAAGACTTAACCCTGAGACTTAACCATAAGACTTATCCTCAAGATTGTACTCTAAGACTTAACCCTAAGACTTAAGATGAAGACTTAACCCTAAGACTCAATCTATGAGATGTAAACTTAAGACTTAATTAACCCTAAGGCTCAATCTATGAGATGTAAACTTAAGACTTAACCTTTAGGAATTAACCCTGACACTTAACCTTAAGGCTTAACCCTAAGACTTAAGCTTAAGGTTTAAACTTAAGACTTATCCCTAAGACATAATCCTGAGACTTAACCCTAAGACTTAACCTCAAGTTTAACTTCAAAACTTAACCCTAAGACTGAATCCTAAGACACAACTTGACCACGTAACCCTGAGACTTAACCTTGAGACTTTACCTTGAAATTTAACCCTGGGATTTAACCCTAAGTCTTAATGCTAAGACTTAACTTGAAGATGTACCATTAAGACTTAACCTTAAAGCGTAACCTTAAGATTTACACTCAATACTTAACCCTAAGACTTAACCCTATGACTTAAACTTAAGGTTAAACCTTAAGACAAAACCTGAAGACTTAATTCAAAGACTTATCCCTAAGACTCAACACTGAGACTTAAACCTAAGATTTAAGACTTAACCCTAAGACTTAGCCCCAAGACTTAAGTCTAAGACTTCAAGTTATGAATTAAACTTTAGACTTAACCCTAAGACTCAAGCCATAAGACTTCACCTAAAGACTTAACCTTAAAATTTAACCCTAAGACTGAACCCTAAAATATAACTTTTAAGACTTAACAATAAGACTGAACATTAAGACACAACCTTACGACTCCTACCCTGAGACCTAACCTTGAGACTTAACACTGAGATTTAACCCTAAGACTTAACTTTAAGATGTAACATTCGGACTTTACCTTAAAACTTAACCCTAAGTCTCAACCTTAAGAAGTAACTTGAAGACTTAACCCTGAGAATGAACTCTAAGACTTCAACTTAATAATGAACGCTCAGATATAACCCTCAGACTTAAACTTAAGAAATAACCCTAAGACTTAACCTTAATATTTAACTTGAAGATGTAACCTTAAGGCTTAACCCTAAACTTAACCCTAAGAGTTAACCTTAAGTGTTGACCTTACAGATTTAACCCTAAGAGTTAACCTTAGGACTGAAACGTTAAGACTTAACCCTAAGACTTATCCCCAAGACGTAACTCTAAAGAGTTAACCCTAAGACTTCAGCTTGTGATTTAAACTTTAGACTGAACGCTAAGACTTAAAATTACGATTTAACATTAAGATTTAACCATAAGACTTAACCCTAAGACTTCAGGTTAAGTTTTAACCTTAAGACTCAGCCCTGAGACTTAGTCGTGAAATTTATCCATAAGACTTATCCCTAAAACTGAAAACTGAGACTTAAACCTAAGATTTAACCTGAAGACTTAACCCTAAAACGTAGCCCTGAGACTTATCCTTGAGCTTTAACCTTGATACTTAATCCTGAGACTTAGCCCTAAGACTTACCCCCAAGACATAACTCTAAGGCTTAACCCTAAGACTTAACCTTAAGGCTCAACCTTAAGACTTAACCCTGAGACTTAACCATAAGACTTATCCTCAAGATTGTACTCTAAGACTTAACCCTAAGACTTAAGATGAAGACTTAACCCTAAGACTCAATCTATGAGATGTAAACTTAAGACTTAATTAACCCTAAGGCTCAATCTATGAGATGTAAACTTAAGACTTAACCTTTAGGAATTAACCCTGACACTTAACCTTAAGGCTTAACCCTAAGACTTAAGCTTAAGGTTTAAACTTAAGACTTATCCCTAAGACATAATCCTGAGACTTAACCCTAAGACTTAACCTCAAGTTTAACTTCAAAACTTAACCCTAAGACTGAATCCTAAGACACAACTTGACCACGTAACCCTGAGACTTAACCTTGAGACTTTACCTTGAAATTTAACCCTGGGATTTAACCCTAAGTCTTAATGCTAAGACTTAACTTGAAGATGTACCATTAAGACTTAACCTTAAAGCGTAACCTTAAGATTTACACTCAATACTTAACCCTAAGACTTAACCCTATGACTTAAACTTAAGGTTAAACCTTAAGACAAAACCTGAAGACTTAATTCAAAGACTTATCCCTAAGACTCAACACTGAGACTTAAACCTAAGATTTAAGACCTAACCCTAAGACTTAGCCCCAAGACTTAAGTCTAAGACTTCAAGTTATGAATTAAACTTTAGACTTAACCCTAAGACTCAAGCCATAAGACTTCACCTGAAGACTTAACCTTAAAATTTAACCCTAAGACTGAACCCTAAAATATAACTTTTAAGACTTAACAATAAGACTGAACATTAAGACACAACCTTACGACTTCTACCCTGAGACCTAACCTTGAGACTTAACACTGAGATTTAACCCTAAGACTTAACTTTAAGATGTAACATTCGGACTTAACCTTAAAACTTAACCCTAAGTCTCAACCTTAAGAAGTAACTTGAAGACTTAACCCTGAGAATGAACTCTAAGACTTCAACTTAATAATGAACGCTCAGATATAACCCTCAGACTTAAACTTAAGAAATAACCCTAAGACTTAACCTTAATATTTAACTTGAAGATGTAACCTTAAGGCTTAACCCTAAACTTAACCCTAAGAGTTAACCTTAAGTGTTGACCTTACAGATTTAACCCTGAGAGTTAACCTTAGGACTGAAACGTTAAGACTTAACCCTAAGACTTATCCCCAAGACGTAACTCTAAAGAGTTAACCCTAAGACTTCGGCTTGTGATTTAAACTTTAGACTGAATGCTAAGACTTAAAATTACGATTTAACATGAAGATTTAACCATAAGACTTAACCCTAAGACTTCAGGTTAAGTTTTAACCTTAAGACTCAGCCCTGAGACTTAGTCGTGAAATTTATCCATAAGACTTATCCCTAAAACTGAAAACTGAGACTTAAACCTAAGATTTAACCTCAAGACTTAACCCTAAAACGTAGCCCTGAGACTTATCCTTGAGCTTTAACCTTGATACTTAATCCTGAGACTTAGCCCTAAGACTTATCCCCAAGACATAACTCTAAGGCTTAACCCTAAGACTTAACCTTAAGGCTCAACCTTAAGACTTAACCCTGAGACTTAACCATAAGACTTATCCTCAAGATTGTACTCTAAGACTTAACCCTAAGACTTAAGATGAAGACTTAACCCTAAGACTCAATCTATGAGATGTAAACTTAAGACTTAATGAACCCTAAGACTCAATCTATGAGATGTAAACGTAAGACTTAACCTTTAGGAATTAACCCTGACACTTAACCTTAAGGCTTAACCCTAAGACTTAAGCTTAAGGTTTAAACTTAAGACTTATCCCTAAGACATAATCCTGAGACTTAACCCTAAGACTTAACCTCAAGTTTAACTTCAAAACTTAACCCTAAGACTGAATCCTAAGACACAAATTGACCACGTAACCCTGAGACTTAACCTTGAGACTTTACCTTCAAATTTAACCCTGGGATTTAACCCTAAGTCTTAATGCTAAGACTTAACTTGAAGATGTACCATTAAGACTTAACCTTAAAGCGTAACCTTAAGATTTACACTCAATACTTAACCCTAAGACTTAACCCTATGACTTAAACTTAAGGTTAAACCTTAAGACAAAACCTGAAGACTTAATTCAAAGACTTATCCCTAAGACTCAACACTGAGACTTAAACCTAAGATTTAAGACTTAACCCTAAGACTTAGCCCCAAGACTTAAGTCTAAGACTTCAAGTTATGAATTAAACTTTAGACTTAACCCTAAGACTCAAGCCATAAGACTTCACCTAAAGACTTAACCTTAAAATTTAACCCTAAGACTGAACCCTAAAATATAACTTTTAAGACTTAACAATAAGACTGAACATTAAGACACAACCTTACGACTCCTACCCTGAGACCTAACCTTGAGACTTAACACTGAGATTTAACCCTAAGACTTAACTTTAAGATGTAACATTCGGACTTAACCTTAAAACTTAACCCTAAGTCTCAACCTTAAGAAGTAACTTGAAGACTTAACCCTGAGAATGAACTCTAAGACTTCAACTTAATAATTAACGCTCAGATATAACCCTCAGACTTAAACTTAAGAAATAACCCTAAGACTTAACCTTAATATTTAACTTGAAGATGTAACCTTAAGGCTTAACCCTAAACTTAACCCTAAGAGTTAACCTTAAGTGTTGACCTTACAGATTTAACCCTAAGAGTTAACCTTAGGACTGAAACGTTAAGACTTAACCCTAAGACTTATCCCCAAGACGTAACTCTAAAGAGTTAACCCTAAGACTTCAGCTTGTGATTTAAACTTTAGACTGAACGCTAAGACTTAAAATTACGATTTAACATTAAGATTTAACCATAAGACTTAACCCTAAGACTTCAGGTTAAGTTTTAACCTTAAGACTCAGCCCTGAGACTTAGTCGTGAAATTTATCCATAAGACTTATCCCTAAAACTGAAAACTGAGACTTAAACCTAAGATTTAACCTCAAGACTTAACCCTAAAACGTAGCCCTGAGACTTATCCTTGAGCTTTAACCTTGATACTTAATCCTGAGACTTAGCCCTAAGACTTATCCCCAAGACATAACTCTAAGGCTTAACCCTAAGGCTCAACCTTAAGACTTAACATTAAGACTTAACCCTGAGACTTAACCATAAGACTTATCCTCAAGATTGTACTCTAAGACTTAACCCTAAGACTTAAGATGAAGACTTAACCCTAAGACTCAATCTATGAGATGTAAACTTAAGACTTAATTAACCCTAAGGCTCAATCTATGAGATGTAAACTTAAGACTTAACCTTTAGGAATTAACCCTGACACTTAACCTTAAGGCTTAACCCTAAGACTTAAGCTTAAGGTTTAAACTTAAGACTTATCCCTAAGACATAATCCTGAGACTTAACCCTAAGACTTAACCTCAAGTTTAACTTCAAAACTTAACCCTAAGACTGAATCCTAAGACACAACTTGACCACGTAACCCTGAGACTTAACCTTGAGACTTTACCTTGAAATTTAACCCTGGGATTTAACCCTAAGTCTTAATGCTAAGACTTCACTTGAAGATGTACCATTAAGACTTAACCTTAAAGCGTAACCTTAAGATTTACACTCAATACTTAACCCTAAGACTTAACCCTATGACTTAAACTTAAGGTTAAACCTTAAGACAAAACCTGAAGACTTAATTCAAAGACTTATCCCTAAGACTCAACACTGAGACTTAAACCTAAGATTTAAGACTTAACCCTAAGACTTAGCCCCAAGACTTAAGTCTAAGACTTCAACTTATGAATTAAACTTTAGACTTAACCCTAAGACTCAAGCCATAAGACTTCACCTGAAGACTTAACCTTAAAATTTAACCCTAAGACTGAACCCTAAAATATAACTTTTAAGACTTAACAATAAGACTGAACATTAAGACACAACCTTACGACTTCTACCCTGAGACCTAACCTTGAGACTTAACACTGAGATTTAACCCTAAGACTTAACTTTAAGATGTAACATTCGGACTTTACCTTAAAACTTAACCCTAAGTCTCAACCTTAAGAAGTAACTTGAAGACTTAACCCTGAGAATGAACTCTAAGACTTCAACTTAATAATGAACACTCAGATATAACCCTCAGACTTAAACTTAAGAAATAACCCTAAGACTTAACCTTAATATTTAACTTGAAGATGTAACCTTAAGGCTTAACCCTAAACTTAACCCTAAGAGTTAACCTTAAGTGTTGACCTTACAGATTTAACCCTAAGAGTTAACCTTAGGACTGAAACGTTAAGACTTAACCCTAAGACTTATCCCCAAGACGTAACTCTAAAGAGTTAACCCTAAGACTTCAGCTTGTGATTTAAACTTTAGACTGAACGCTAAGACTTAAAATTACGATTTAACATTAAGATTTAACCATAAGACTTAACCCTAAGACTTCAGGTTAAGTTTTAACCTTAAGACTCAGCCCTGAGACTTAGTCGTGAAATTTATCCATAAGACTTATCCCTAAAACTGAAAACTGAGACTTAAACCTAAGATTTAACCTCAAGACTTAACCCTAAAACGTAGCCCTGAGACTTATCCTTGAGCTTTAACCTTGATACTTAATCCTGAGACTTAGCCCTAAGACTTATCCCCAAGACATAACTCTAAGGCTTAACCCTAAGGCTCAACCTTAAGACTTAACATTAAGACTTAACCCTGAGACTTAACCATAAGACTTATCCTCAAGATTGTACTCTAAGACTTAAGATGAAGACTTAACCCTAAGACTCAATCTATGAGATGTAAACTTAAGACTTAATTAACCCTAAGGCTCAATCTATGAGATGTAAACTTAAGACTTAACCTTTAGGAATTAACCCTGACACTTAACCTTAAGGCTTAACCCTAAGACTTAAGCTTAAGGTTTAAACTTAAGACTTATCCCTAAGACATAATCCTGAGACTTAACCCTAAGACTTAACCTCAAGTTTAACTTCAAAACTTAACCCTAAGACTGAATCCTAAGACACAACTTGACCACGTAACCCTGAGACTTAACCTTGAGACTTTACCTTGAAATTTAACCCTGGGATTTAACCCTAAGTCTTAATGCTAAGACTTAACTTGAAGATGTACCATTAAGACTTAACCTTAAAGCGTAACCTTAAGATTTACACTCAATACTTAACCCTAAGACTTAACCCTATGACTTAAACTTAAGGTTAAACCTTAAGACAAAACCTGAAGACTTAATTCAAAGACTTATCCCTAAGACTCAACACTGAGACTTAAACCTAAGATTTAAGACTTAACCCTAAGACTTAGCCCCAAGACTTAAGTCTAAGACTTCAAGTTATGAATTAAACTTTAGACTTAACCCTAAGACTCAAGCCATAAGACTTCACCTTAAGACTTAACCTTAAAATTTAACCCTAAGACTGAACCCTAAAATATAACTTTTAAGACTTAACAATAAGACTGAACATTAAGACACAACCTTACGACTTCTACCCTGAGACCTAACCTTGAGACTTAACACTGAGATTTAACCCTAAGACTTAACTTTAAGATGTAACATTCGGACTTAACCTTAAAACTTAACCCTAAGTCTCAACCTTAAGAAGTAACTTGAAGACTTAACCCTGAGAATGAACTCTAAGACTTCAACTTAATAATTAACGCTCAGATATAACCCTCAGACTTAAACTTAAGAAATAACCCTAAGACTTAACCTTAATATTTAACTTGAAGATGTAACCTTAAGGCTTAACCCTAAACTTAACCCTAAGAGTTAACCTTAAGTGTTGACCTTACAGATTTAACCCTAGGAGTTAACCTTAGGACTGAAATGTTAAGACTTAACCCTAAGACTTATCCCCAAGACGTAACTCTAAAGAGTTAACCCTAAGACTTCAGCTTGTGATTTAAACTTTAGACTGAACGCTAAGACTTAAAATTACGATTTAACATTAAGATTTAACCATAAGACTTAACCCTAAGACTTCAGGTTAAGTTTTAACCTTAAGACTCAACCCTGAGACTTAGTCGTGAAATTTATCCATAAGACTTATCCCTAAAACTGAAAACTGAGACTTAAACCTAAGATTTAACCTCAAGATTTAACCCTAAAACGTAGCCCTGAGACTTATCCTTGAGCTTTAACCTTGATACTTAATCCTGAGACTTAGCCCTAAGACTTATCCCCAAGACATAACTCTAAGGCTTAACCCTAAGACTTAACCTTAAGGCTCAACCTTAAGACTTAACCCTGAGACTTAACCATAAGACTTATCCTCAAGATTGTACTCTAAGACTTAACCCTAAGACTTAAGATGAAGACTTAACCCTAAGACTCAATCTATGAGATGTAAACTTAAGACTTAATGAACCCTAAGACTCAATCTATGAGATGTAAACTTAAGACTTAACCTTTAGGAATTAACCCTGACACTTAACCTTAAGGCTTAACCCTAAGACTTAAGCTTAAGGTTTAAACTTAAGACTTATCCCTAAGACATAATCCTGAGACTTAACCCTAAGACTTAACCTCAAGTTTAACTTCAAAACTTAACCCTAAGACTGAATCCTAAGACACAACTTGACCACGTAACCCTGAGACTTAACCTTGAGACTTTACCTTGAAATTTAACCCTGGGATTTAACCCTAAGTCTTAATGCTAAGACTTAACTTGAAGATGTACCATTAAGACTTAACCTTAAAGCGTAACCTTAAGATTTACACTCAATACTTAACCCTAAGACTTAACCCTATGACTTAAACTTAAGGTTAAACCTTAAGACAAAACTTGAAGACTTAATTCAAAGACTTATCCCTAAGACTCAACACTGAGACTTAAACCTAAGATTTAAGACTTAACCCTAAGACTTAGCCCCAAGACTTAAGTCTAAGACTTCAAGTTATGAATTAAACTTTAGACTTAACCCTAAGACTCAAGCCATAAGACTTCACCTTAAGACTTCACCTGAAGACTTAACCTTAAAATTTAACCCTAAGACTGAACCCTAAAATATAACTTTTAAGACTTAACAATAAGACTGAACATTAAGACACAACCTTACGACTCCTACCCTGAGACCTAACCTTGAGACTTAACACTGAGATTTAACCCTAAGACTTAACTTTAAGATGTAACATTCGGACTTAACCTTAAAACTTAACCCTAAGTCTCAACCTTAAGAAGTAACTTGAAGACTTAACCCTGAGAATGAACTCTAAGACTTCAACTTAATAATGAACGCTCAGATATAACCCTCAGACTTAAACTTAAGAAATAACCCTAAGACTTAACCTTAATATTTAACTTGAAGATGTAACCTTAAGGCTTAACCCTAAACTTAACCCTAAGAGTTAACCTTAAGTGTTGACCTTACAGATTTAACCCTAAGAGTTAACCTTAGGACTGAAACGTTAAGACTTAACCCTAAGACTTATCCCCAAGACGTAACTCTAAAGAGTTAACCCTAAGACTTCAGCTTGTGATTTAAACTTTAGACTGAACGCTAAGACTTAAAATTACGATTTAACATGAAGATTTAACCATAAGACTTAACCCTAAGACTTCAGGTTAAGTTTTAACCTTAAGACTCAGCCCTGAGACTTAGTCGTGAAATTTATCCATAAGACTTATCCCTAAAACTGAAAACTGAGACTTAAACCTAAGATTTAACCTCAAGACTTAACCCTAAAACGTAGCCCTGAGACTTATCCTTGAGCTTTAACCTTGATACTTAATCCTGAGACTTAGCCCTAAGACTTATCCCCAAGACATAACTCTAAGGCTTAACCCTAAGGCTCAACCTTAAGACTTAACATTAAGACTTAACCCTGAGACTTAACCATAAGACTTATCCTCAAGATTGTACTCTAAGACTTAAGATGAAGACTTAACCCTAAGACTCAATCTATGAGATGTAAACTTAAGACTTAATTAACCCTAAGGCTCAATCTATGAGATGTAAACTTAAGACTTAACCTTTAGGAATTAACCCTGACACTTAACCTTATGGCTTAACCCTAAGACTTAAGCTTAAGGTTTAAACTTAAGACTTATCCCTAAGACATAATCCTGAGACTTAACCCTAAGACTTAACCTCAAGTTTAACTTCAAAACTTAACCCTAAGACTGAATCCTAAGACACAACTTGACCACGTAACCCTGAGACTTAACCTTGAGACTTTACCTTGAAATTTAACCCTGGGATTTAACCCTAAGTCTTAATGCTAAGACTTAACTTGAAGATGTACCATTAAGACTTAACCTTAAAGCGTAACCTTAAGATTTACACTCAATACTTAACCCTAAGACTTAACCCTATGACTTAAACTTAAGGTTAAACCTTAAGACAAAACCTGAAGACTTAATTCAAAGACTTATCCCTAAGACTCAACACTGAGACTTAAACCTAAGATTTAAGACTTAACCCTAAGACTTAGCCCCAAGACTTAAGTCTAAGACTTCAAGTTATGAATTAAACTTTAGACTTAACCCTAAGACTCAAGCCATAAGACTTCACCTAAAGACTTAACCTTAAAATTTAACCCTAAGACTGAACCCTAAAATATAACTTTTAAGACTTAACAATAAGACTGAACATTAAGACACAACCTTACGACTCCTACCCTGAGACCTAACCTTGAGACTTAACACTGAGATTTAACCCTAAGACTTAACTTTAAGATGTAACATTCGGACTTAACCTTAAAACTTAACCCTAAGTCTCAACCTTAAGAAGTAACTTGAAGACTTAACCCTGAGAATGAACTCTAAGACTTCAACTTAATAATGAACGCTCAGATATAACCCTCAGACTTAAACTTAAGAAATAACCCTAAGACTTAACCTTAATATTTAACTTGAAGATGTAACCTTAAGGCTTAACCCTAAACTTAACCCTAAGAGTTAACCTTAAGTGTTGACCTTACAGATTTAACCCTAAGAGTTAACCTTAGGACTGAAACGTTAAGACTTAACCCTAAGACTTATCCCCAAGACGTAACTCTAAAGAGTTAACCCTAAGACTTCAGCTTGTGATTTAAACTTTAGACTGAACGCTAAGACTTAAAATTACGATTTAACATTAAGATTTAACCATAAGACTTAACCCTAAGACTTCAGGTTAAGTTTTAACCTTAAGACTCAGCCCTGAGACTTAGTCGTGAAATTTATCCATAAGACTTATCCCTAAAACTGAAAACTGAGACTTAAACCTAAGATTTAACCTCAAGACTTAACCCTAAAACGTAGCCCTGAGACTTATCCTTGAGCTTTAACCTTGATACTTAATCCTGAGACTTAGCCCTAAGACTTATCCCCAAGACATAACTCTAAGGCTTAACCCTAAGGCTCAACCTTAAGACTTAACATTAAGACTTAACCCTGAGACTTAACCATAAGACTTATCCTCAAGATTGTACTCTAAGACTTAACCCTAAGACTTAAGATGAAGACTTAACCCTAAGACTCAATCTATGAGATGTAAACTTAAGACTTAATTAACCCTAAGGCTCAATCTATGAGATGTAAACTTAAGACTTAACCTTTAGGAATTAACCCTGACACTTAACCTTAAGGCTTAACCCTAAGACTTAAGCTTAAGGTTTAAACTTAAGACTTATCCCTAAGACATAATCCTGAGACTTAACCCTAAGACTTAACCTTAATATTTAACTTGAAGATGTAACCTTAAGGCTTAACCCTAAACTTAACCCTAAGAGTTAACCTTAAGTGTTGACCTTACAGATTTAACCCTAAGAGTTAACCTTAGGACTGAAACGTTAAGACTTAACCCTAAGACTTATCCCCAAGACGTAACTCTAAAGAGTTAACCCTAAGACTTCAGCTTGTGATTTAAACTTTAGACTGAACGCTAAGACTTAAAATTACGATTTAACATTAAGATTTAACCATAAGACTTAACCCTAAGACTTCAGGTTAAGTTTTAACCTTAAGACTCAGCCCTGAGACTTAGTCGTGAAATTTATCCATAAGACTTATCCCTAAAACTGAAAACTGAGACTTAAACCTAAGATTTAACCTCAAGACTTAACCCTAAAACGTAGCCCTGAGACTTATCCTTGAGCTTTAACCTTGATACTTAATCCTGAGACTTAGCCCTAAGACTTATCCCCAAGACATAACTCTAAGGCTTAACCCTAAGGCTCAACCTTAAGACTTAACATTAAGACTTAACCCTGAGACTTAACCATAAGACTTATCCTCAAGATTGTACTCTAAGACTTAAGATGAAGACTTAACCCTAAGACTCAATCTATGAGATGTAAACTTAAGACTTAATTAACCCTAAGGCTCAATCTATGAGATGTAAACTTAAGACTTAACCTTTAGGAATTAACCCTGACACTTAACCTTATGGCTTAACCCTAAGACTTAAGCTTAAGGTTTAAACTTAAGACTTATCCCTAAGACATAATCCTGAGACTTAACCCTAAGACTTAACCTCAAGTTTAACTTCAAAACTTAACCCTAAGACTGAATCCTAAGACACAACTTGACCACGTAACCCTGAGACTTAACCTTGAGACTTTACCTTGAAATTTAACCCTGGGATTTAACCCTAAGTCTTAATGCTAAGACTTCACTTGAAGATGTACCATTAAGACTTAACCTTAAAGCGTAACCTTAAGATTTACACTCAATACTTAACCCTAAGACTTAACCCTATGACTTAAACTTAAGGTTAAACCTTAAGACAAAACCTGAAGACTTAATTCAAAGACTTATCCCTAAGACTCAACACTGAGACTTAAACCTAAGATTTAAGACTTAACCCTAAGACTTAGCCCCAAGACTTAAGTCTAAGACTTCAAGTTATGAATTAAACTTTAGACTTAACCCTAAGACTCAAGCCATAAGACTTCACCTTAAGACTTAACCTGAAGACTTAACCTTAAAATTTAACCCTAAGACTGAACCCTAAAATATAACTTTTAAGACTTAACAATAAGACTGAACATTAAGACACAACCTTACGACTCCTACCCTGAGACCTAACCTTGAGACTTAACACTGAGATTTAACCCTAAGACTTAACTTTAAGATGTAACATTCGGACTTAACCTTAAAACTTAACCCTAAGTCTCAACCTTAAGAAGTAACTTGAAGACTTAACCCTGAGAATGAACTCTAAGACTTCAACTTAATAATGAACGCTCAGATATAACCCTCAGACTTAAACTTAAGAAATAACCCTAAGACTTAACCTTAATATTTAACTTGAAGATGTAACCTTAAGGCTTAACCCTAAACTTAACCCTAAGAGTTAACCTTAAGTGTTGACCTTACAGATTTAACCCTAAGAGTTAACCTTATGACTGAAACGTTAAGACTTAACCCTAAGACTTATCCCCAAGACGTAACTCTAAAGAGTTAACCCTAAGACTTCAGCTTGTGATTTAAACTTTAGACTGAACGCTAAGACTTAAAATTACGATTTAACATTAAGATTTAACCATAAGACTTAACCCTAAGACTTCAGGTTAAGTTTTAACCTTAAGACTCAGCCCTGAGACTTAGTCGTGAAATTTATCCATAAGACTTATCCCTAAAACTGAAAACTGAGACTTAAACCTAAGATTTAACCTCAAGACTTAACCCTAAAACGTAGCCCTGAGACTTATCCTTGAGCTTTAACCTTGATACTTAATCCTGAGACTTAGCCCTAAGACTTATCCCCAAGACATAACTCTAAGGCTTAACCCTAAGGCTCAACCTTAAGACTTAACATTAAGACTTAACCCTGAGACTTAACCATAAGACTTATCCTCAAGATTGTACTCTAAGACTTAACCCTAAGACTTAAGATGAAGACTTAACCCTAAGACTCAATCTATGAGATGTAAACTTAAGACTTAATTAACCCTAAGGCTCAATCTATGAGATGTAAACTTAAGACTTAACCTTTAGGAATTAACCCTGACACTTAACCTTATGGCTTAACCCTAAGACTTAAGCTTAAGGTTTAAACTTAAGACTTATCCCTAAGACATAATCCTGAGACTTAACCCTAAGACTTAACCTCAAGTTTAACTTCAAAACTTAACCCTAAGACTGAATCCTAAGACACAACTTGACCACGTAACCCTGAGACTTAACCTTGAGACTTTACCTTGAAATTTAACCCTGGGATTTAACCCTAAGTCTTAATGCTAAGACTTAACTTGAAGATGTACCATTAAGACTTAACCTTAAAGCGTAACCTTAAGATTTACACTCAATACTTAACCCTAAGACTTAACCCTATGACTTAAACTTAAGGTTAAACCTTAAGACAAAACCTGAAGACTTAATTCAAAGACTTATCCCTAAGACTCAACACTGAGACTTAAACCTAAGATTTAAGACTTAACCCTAAGACTTAGCCCCAAGACTTAAGTCTAAGACTTCAAGTTATGAATTAAACTTTAGACTTAACCCTAAGACTCAAGCCATAAGACTTCACCTAAAGACTTAACCTTAAAATTTAACCCTAAGACTGAACCCTAAAATATAACTTTTAAGACTTAACAATAAGACTGAACATTAAGACACAACCTTACGACTTCTACCCCGAGACCTAACCTTGAGACTTAACACTGAGATTTAACCCTAAGACTTAACTTTAAGATGTAACATTCGGACTTAACCTTAAAACTTAACCCTAAGTCTCAACCTTAAGAAGTAACTTGAAGACTTAACCCTGAGAATGAACTCTAAGACTTCAACTTCCTAATGAACGCTCAGATATAACCCTCAGACTTAAACTTAAGAAATAACCCTAAGACTTAACCTTAATATTTAACTTGAAGATGTAACCTTAAGGCTTAACCCTAAACTTAACCCTAAGAGTTAACCTTAAGTGTTGACCTTACAGATTTAACCCTGAGAGTTAACCTTAGGACTGAAACGTTAAGACTTAACCCTAAGACTTATCCCCAAGACGTAACTCTAAAGAGTTAACCCTAAGACTTCGGCTTGTGATTTAAACTTTAGACTGAATGCTAAGACTTAAAATTACGATTTAACATGAAGATTTAACCATAAGACTTAACCCTAAGACTTCAGGTTAAGTTTTAACCTTAAGACTCAGCCCTGAGACTTAGTCGTGAAATTTATCCATAAGACTTATCCCTAAAACTGAAAACTGAGACTTAAACCTAAGATTTAACCTCAAGACTTAACCCTAAAACGTAGCCCTGAGACTTATCCTTGAGCTTTAACCTTGATACTTAATCCTGAGACTTAGCCCTAAGACTTATCCCCAAGACATAACTCTAAGGCTTAACCCTAAGACTTAACCTTAAGGCTCAACCTTAAGACTTAACATTAAGACTTAACCCTGAGACTTAACCATAAGACTTATCCTCAAGATTGTACTCTAAGACTTAACCCTAAGACTTAAGATGAAGACTTAACCCTAAGACTCAATCTATGAGATGTAAACTTAAGACTTAATTAACCCTAAGGCTCAATCTATGAGATGTAAACTTAAGACTTAACCTTTAGGAATTAACCCTGACACTTAACCTTAAGGCTTAACCCTAAGACTTAAGCTTAAGGTTTAAACTTAAGACTTATCCCTAAGACATAATCCTGAGACTTAACCCTAAGACTTAACCTCAAGTTTAACTTCAAAACTTAACCCTAAGACTGAATCCTAAGACACAACTTGACCACGTAACCCTGAGACTTAACCTTGAGACTTTACCTTGAAATTTAACCCTGGGATTTAACCCTAAGTCTTAATGCTAAGACTTAACTTGAAGATGTACCATTAAGACTTAACCTTAAAGCGTAACCTTAAGATTTACACTCAATACTTAACCCTAAGACTTAACCCTATGACTTAAACTTAAGGTTAAACCTTAAGACAAAACCTGAAGACTTAATTCAAAGACTTATCCCTAAGACTCAACACTGAGACTTAAACCTAAGATTTAAGACTTAACCCTAAGACTTAGCCCCAAGACTTAAGTCTAAGACTTCAAGTTATGAATTAAACTTTAGACTTAACCCTAAGACTCAAGCCATAAGACTTCACCTGAAGACTTAACCTTAAAATTTAACCCTAAGACTGAACCCTAAAATATAACTTTTAAGACTTAACAATAAGACTGAACATTAAGACACAACCTTACGACTTCTACCCTGAGACCTAACCTTGAGACTTAACACTGAGATTTAACCCTAAGACTTAACTTTAAGATGTAACATTCGGACTTTACCTTAAAACTTAACCCTAAGTCTCAACCTTAAGAAGTAACTTGAAGACTTAACCCTGAGAATGAACTCTAAGACTTCAACTTCCTAATGAACGCTCAGATATAACCCTCAGACTTAAACTTAAGAAATAACCCTAAGACTTAACCTTAATATTTAACTTGAAGATGTAACCTTAAGGCTTAACCCTAAACTTAACCCTAAGAGTTAACCTTAAGTGTTGACCTTACAGATTTAACCCTAAGAGTTAACCTTAGGACTGAAACGTTAAGACTTAACCCTAAGACTTATCCCCAAGACGTAACTCTAAAGAGTTAACCCTAAGACTTCAGCTTGTGATTTAAACTTTAGACTGAACGCTAAGACTTAAAATTACGATTTAACATTAAGATTTAACCATAAGACTTAACCCTAAGACTTCAGGTTAAGTTTTAACCTTAAGACTCAGCCCTGAGACTTAGTCGTGAAATTTATCCATAAGACTTATCCCTAAAACTGAAAACTGAGACTTAAACCTAAGATTTAACCTCAAGACTTAACCCTAAAACGTAGCCCTGAGACTTATCCTTGAGCTTTAACCTTGATACTTAATCCTGAGACTTAGCCCTAAGACTTATCCCCAAGACATAACTCTAAGGCTTAACCCTAAGGCTCAACCTTAAGACTTAACATTAAGACTTAACCCTGAGACTTAACCATAAGACTTATCCTCAAGATTGTACTCTAAGACTTAAGATGAAGACTTAACCCTAAGACTCAATCTATGAGATGTAAACTTAAGACTTAATTAACCCTAAGGCTCAATCTATGAGATGTAAACTTAAGACTTAACCTTTAGGAATTAACCCTGACACTTAACCTTAAGGCTCTAACCCTAAGACTTAAGCTTAAGGTTTAAACTTAAGACTTATCCCTAAGACATAATCCTGAGACTTAACCCTAAGACTTAACCTCAAGTTTAACTTCAAAACTTAACCCTAAGACTGAATCCTAAGACACAACTTGACCACGTAACCCTGAGACTTAACCTTGAGACTTTACCTTGAAATTTAACCCTGGGATTTAACCCTAAGTCTTAATGCTAAGACTTAACTTGAAGATGTACCATTAAGACTTAACCTTAAAGCGTAACCTTAAGATTTACACTCAATACTTAACCCTAAGACTTAACCCTATGACTTAAACTTAAGGTTAAACCTTAAGACAAAACCTGAAGACTTAATTCAAAGACTTATCCCTAAGACTCAACACTGAGACTTAAACCTAAGATTTAAGACTTAACCCTAAGACTTAGCCCCAAGACTTAAGTCTAAGACTTCAAGTTATGAATTAAACTTTAGACTTAACCCTAAGACTCAAGCCATAAGACTTCACCTTAAGACTTAACCTTAAAATTTAACCCTAAGACTGAACCCTAAAATATAACTTTTAAGACTTAACAATAAGACTGAACATTAGGACACAACCTTACGACTTCTACCCTGAGACCTAACCTTGAGACTTAACACTGAGATTTAACCCTAAGACTTAACTTTAAGATGTAACATTCGGACTTAACCTTAAAACTTAACCCTAAGTCTCAACCTTAAGAAGTAACTTGAAGACTTAACCCTGAGAATGAACTCTAAGACTTCAACTTAATAATTAACGCTTAGATATAACCCTCAGACTTAAACTTAAGAAATAACCCTAAGACTTAACCTTAATATTTAACTTGAAGATGTAACCTTAAGGCTTAACCCTAAACTTAACCCTAAGAGTTAACCTTAAGTGTTGACCTTACAGATTTAACCCTAAGAGTTAACCTTAGGACTGAAACGTTAAGACTTAACCCTAAGACTTATCCCCAAGACGTAACTCTAAAGAGTTAACCCTAAGACTTCAGCTTGTGATTTAAACTTTAGACTGAACGCTAAGACTTAAAATTACGATTTAACATGAAGATTTAACCATAAGACTTAACCCTAAGACTTCAGGTTAAGTTTTAACCTTAAGACTCAGCCCTGAGACTTAGTCGTGAAATTTATCCATAAGACTTATCCCTAAAACTGAAAACTGAGACTTAAACCTAAGATTTAACCTCAAGACTTAACCCTAAAACGTAGCCCTGAGACTTATCCTTGAGCTTTAACCTTGATACTTAATCCTGAGACTTAGCCCTAAGACTTATCCCCAAGACATAACTCTAAGGCTTAACCCTAAGACTTAACCTTAAGGCTCAACCTTAAGACTTAACCCTGAGACTTAACCATAAGACTTATCCTCAAGATTGTACTCTAAGACTTAACCCTAAGACTTAAGATGAAGACTTAACCCTAAGACTCAATCTATGAGATGTAAACTTAAGACTTAATGAACCCTAAGACTCAATCTATGAGATGTAAACGTAAGACTTAACCTTTAGGAATTAACCCTGACACTTAACCTTAAGGCTTAACCCTAAGACTTAAGCTTAAGGTTTAAACTTAAGACTTATCCCTAAGACATAATCCTGAGACTTAACCCTAAGACTTAACCTCAAGTTTAACTTCAAAACTTAACCCTAAGACTGAATCCTAAGACACAAATTGACCACGTAACCCTGAGACTTAACCTTGAGACTTTACCTTCAAATTTAACCCTGGGATTTAACCCTAAGTCTTAATGCTAAGACTTAACTTGAAGATGTACCATTAAGACTTAACCTTAAAGCGTAACCTTAAGATTTACACTCAATACTTAACCCTAAGACTTAACCCTATGACTTAAACTTAAGGTTAAACCTTAAGACAAAACCTGAAGACTTAATTCAAAGACTTATCCCTAAGACTCAACACTGAGACTTAAACCTAAGATTTAAGACTTAACCCTAAGACTTAGCCCCAAGACTTAAGTCTAAGACTTCAAGTTATGAATTAAACTTTAGACTTAACCCTAAGACTCAAGCCATAAGACTTCACCTAAAGACTTAACCTTAAAATTTAACCCTAAGACTGAACCCTAAAATATAACTTTTAAGACTTAACAATAAGACTGAACATTAAGACACAACCTTACGACTCCTACCCTGAGACCTAACCTTGAGACTTAACACTGAGATTTAACCCTAAGACTTAACTTTAAGATGTAACATTCGGACTTAACCTTAAAACTTAACCCTAAGTCTCAACCTTAAGAAGTAACTTGAAGACTTAACCCTGAGAATGAACTCTAAGACTTCAACTTAATAATTAACGCTCAGATATAACCCTCAGACTTAAACTTAAGAAATAACCCTAAGACTTAACCTTAATATTTAACTTGAAGATGTAACCTTAAGGCTTAACCCTAAACTTAACCCTAAGAGTTAACCTTAAGTGTTGACCTTACAGATTTAACCCTAAGAGTTAACCTTAGGACTGAAACGTTAAGACTTAACCCTAAGACTTATCCCCAAGACGTAACTCTAAAGAGTTAACCCTAAGACTTCAGCTTGTGATTTAAACTTTAGACTGAACGCTAAGACTTAAAATTACGATTTAACATTAAGATTTAACCATAAGACTTAACCCTAAGACTTCAGGTTAAGTTTTAACCTTAAGACTCAGCCCTGAGACTTAGTCGTGAAATTTATCCATAAGACTTATCCCTAAAACTGAAAACTGAGACTTAAACCTAAGATTTAACCTCAAGACTTAACCCTAAAACGTAGCCCTGAGACTTATCCTTGAGCTTTAACCTTGATACTTAATCCTGAGACTTAGCCCTAAGACTTATCCCCAAGACATAACTCTAAGGCTTAACCCTAAGGCTCAACCTTAAGACTTAACATTAAGACTTAACCCTGAGACTTAACCATAAGACTTATCCTCAAGATTGTACTCTAAGACTTAACCCTAAGACTTAAGATGAAGACTTAACCCTAAGACTCAATCTATGAGATGTAAACTTAAGACTTAATTAACCCTAAGGCTCAATCTATGAGATGTAAACTTAAGACTTAACCTTTAGGAATTAACCCTGACACTTAACCTTAAGGCTTAACCCTAAGACTTAAGCTTAAGGTTTAAACTTAAGACTTATCCCTAAGACATAATCCTGAGACTTAACCCTAAGACTTAACCTCAAGTTTAACTTCAAAACTTAACCCTAAGACTGAATCCTAAGACACAACTTGACCACGTAACCCTGAGACTTAACCTTGAGACTTTACCTTGAAATTTAACCCTGGGATTTAACCCTAAGTCTTAATGCTAAGACTTCACTTGAAGATGTACCATTAAGACTTAACCTTAAAGCGTAACCTTAAGATTTACACTCAATACTTAACCCTAAGACTTAACCCTATGACTTAAACTTAAGGTTAAACCTTAAGACAAAACCTGAAGACTTAATTCAAAGACTTATCCCTAAGACTCAACACTGAGACTTAAACCTAAGATTTAAGACTTAACCCTAAGACTTAGCCCCAAGACTTAAGTCTAAGACTTCAAGTTATGAATTAAACTTTAGACTTAACCCTAAGACTCAAGCCATAAGACTTCACCTGAAGACTTAACCTTAAAATTTAACCCTAAGACTGAACCCTAAAATATAACTTTTAAGACTTAACAATAAGACTGAACATTAAGACACAACCTTACGACTCCTACCCTGAGACCTAACCTTGAGACTTAACACTGAGATTTAACCCTAAGACTTAACTTTAAGATGTAACATTCGGACTTAACCTTAAAACTTAACCCTAAGTCTCAACCTTAAGAAGTAACTTGAAGACTTAACCCTGAGAATGAACTCTAAGACTTCAACTTAATAATTAACGCTCAGATATAACCCTCAGACTTAAACTTAAGAAATAACCCTAAGACTTAACCTTAATATTTAACTTGAAGATGTAACCTTAAGGCTTAACCCTAAACTTAACCCTAAGAGTTAACCTTAAGTGTTGACCTTACAGATTTAACCCTAAGAGTTAACCTTAGGACTGAAACGTTAAGACTTAACCCTAAGACTTATCCCCAAGACGTAACTCTAAAGAGTTAACCCTAAGACTTCAGCTTGTGATTTAAACTTTAGACTGAACGCTAAGACTTAAAATTACGATTTAACATTAAGATTTAACCATAAGACTTAACCCTAAGACTTCAGGTTAAGTTTTAACCTTAAGACTCAGCCCTGAGACTTAGTCGTGAAATTTATCCATAAGACTTATCCCTAAAACTGAAAACTGAGACTTAAACCTAAGATTTAACCTCAAGACTTAACCCTAAAACGTAGCCCTGAGACTTATCCTTGAGCTTTAACCTTGATACTTAATCCTGAGACTTAGCCCTAAGACTTATCCCCAAGACATAACTCTAAGGCTTAACCCTAAGGCTCAACCTTAAGACTTAACATTAAGACTTAACCCTGAGACTTAACCATAAGACTTATCCTCAAGATTGTACTCTAAGACTTAACCCTAAGACTTAAGATGAAGACTTAACCCTAAGACTCAATCTATGAGATGTAAACTTAAGACTTAATTAACCCTAAGGCTCAATCTATGAGATGTAAACTTAAGACTTAACCTTTAGGAATTAACCCTGACACTTAACCTTAAGGCTTAACCCTAAGACTTAAGCTTAAGGTTTAAACTTAAGACTTATCCCTAAGACATAATCCTGAGACTTAACCCTAAGACTTAACCTCAAGTTTAACTTCAAAACTTAACCCTAAGACTGAATCCTAAGACACAACTTGACCACGTAACCCTGAGACTTAACCTTGAGACTTTACCTTGAAATTTAACCCTGGGATTTAACCCTAAGTCTTAATGCTAAGACTTCACTTGAAGATGTACCATTAAGACTTAACCTTAAAGCGTAACCTTAAGATTTACACTCAATACTTAACCCTAAGACTTAACCCTATGACTTAAACTTAAGGTTAAACCTTAAGACAAAACCTGAAGACTTAATTCAAAGACTTATCCCTAAGACTCAACACTGAGACTTAAACCTAAGATTTAAGACTTAACCCTAAGACTTAGCCCCAAGACTTAAGTCTAAGACTTCAAGTTATGAATTAAACTTTAGACTTAACCCTAAGACTCAAGCCATAAGACTTCACCTGAAGACTTAACCTTAAAATTTAACCCTAAGACTGAACCCTAAAATATAACTTTTAAGACTTAACAATAAGACTGAACATTAAGACACAACCTTACGACTTCTACCCTGAGACCTAACCTTGAGACTTAACACTGAGATTTAACCCTAAGACTTAACTTTAAGATGTAACATTCGGACTTTACCTTAAAACTTAACCCTAAGCCTCAACCTTAAGAAGTAACTTGAAGACTTAACCCTGAGAATGAACTCTAAGACTTCAACTTAATAATGAACACTCAGATATAACCCTCAGACTTAAACTTAAGAAATAACCCTAAGACTTAACCTTAATATTTAACTTGAAGATGTAACCTTAAGGCTTAACCCTAAACTTAACCCTAAGAGTTAACCTTAAGTGTTGACCTTACAGATTTAACCCTAAGAGTTAACCTTAGGACTGAAACGTTAAGACTTAACCCTAAGACTTATCCCCAAGACGTAACTCTAAAGAGTTAACCCTAAGACTTCAGCTTGTGATTTAAACTTTAGACTGAACGCTAAGACTTAAAATTACGATTTAACATTAAGATTTAACCATAAGACTTAACCCTAAGACTTCAGGTTAAGTTTTAACCTTAAGACTCAGCCCTGAGACTTAGTCGTGAAATTTATCCATAAGACTTATCCCTAAAACTGAAAACTGAGACTTAAACCTAAGATTTAACCTCAAGACTTAACCCTAAAACGTAGCCCTGAGACTTATCCTTGAGCTTTAACCTTGATACTTAATCCTGAGACTTAGCCCTAAGACTTATCCCCAAGACATAACTCTAAGGCTTAACCCTAAGGCTCAACCTTAAGACTTAACATTAAGACTTAACCCTGAGACTTAACCATAAGACTTATCCTCAAGATTGTACTCTAAGACTTAAGATGAAGACTTAACCCTAAGACTCAATCTATGAGATGTAAACTTAAGACTTAATTAACCCTAAGGCTCAATCTATGAGATGTAAACTTAAGACTTAACCTTTAGGAATTAACCCTGACACTTAACCTTAAGGCTTAACCCTAAGACTTAAGCTTAAGGTTTAAACTTAAGACTTATCCCTAAGACATAATCCTGAGACTTAACCCTAAGACTTAACCTCAAGTTTAACTTCAAAACTTAACCCTAAGACTGAATCCTAAGACACAACTTGACCACGTAACCCTGAGACTTAACCTTGAGACTTTACCTTGAAATTTAACCCTGGGATTTAACCCTAAGTCTTAATGCTAAGACTTAACTTGAAGATGTACCATTAAGACTTAACCTTAAAGCGTAACCTTAAGATTTACACTCAATACTTAACCCTAAGACTTAACCCTATGACTTAAACTTAAGGTTAAACCTTAAGACAAAACCTGAAGACTTAATTCAAAGACTTATCCCTAAGACTCAACACTGAGACTTAAACCTAAGATTTAAGACTTAACCCTAAGACTTAGCCCCAAGACTTAAGTCTAAGACTTCAAGTTATGAATTAAACTTTAGACTTAACCCTAAGACTCAAGCCATAAGACTTCACCTTAAGACTTAACCTTAAAATTTAACCCTAAGACTGAACCCTAAAATATAACTTTTAAGACTTAACAATAAGACTGAACATTAAGACACAACCTTACGACTTCTACCCTGAGACCTAACTTTGAGACTTAACACTGAGATTTAACCCTAAGACTTAACTTTAAGATGTAACATTCGGACTTAACCTTAAAACTTAACCCTAAGTCTCAACCTTAAGAAGTAACTTGAAGACTTAACCCTGAGAATGAACTCTAAGACTTCAACTTAATAATTAACGCTCAGATATAACCCTCAGACTTAAACTTAAGAAATAACCCTAAGACTTAACCTTAATATTTAACTTGAAGATGTAACCTTAAGGCTTAACCCTAAACTTAACCCTAAGAGTTAACCTTAAGTGTTGACCTTACAGATTTAACCCTAGGAGTTAACCTTAGGACTGAAATGTTAAGACTTAACCCTAAGACTTATCCCCAAGACGTAACTCTAAAGAGTTAACCCTAAGACTTCAGCTTGTGATTTAAACTTTAGACTGAACGCTAAGACTTAAAATTACGATTTAACATTAAGATTTAACCATAAGACTTAACCCTAAGACTTCAGGTTAAGTTTTAACCTTAAGACTCAACCCTGAGACTTAGTCGTGAAATTTATCCATAAGACTTATCCCTAAAACTGAAAACTGAGACTTAAACCTAAGATTTAACCTCAAGATTTAACCCTAAAACGTAGCCCTGAGACTTATCCTTGAGCTTTAACCTTGATACTTAATCCTGAGACTTAGCCCTAAGACTTATCCCCAAGACATAACTCTAAGGCTTAACCCTAAGACTTAACCTTAAGGCTCAACCTTAAGACTTAACCCTGAGACTTAACCATAAGACTTATCCTCAAGATTGTACTCTAAGACTTAACCCTAAGACTTAAGATGAAGACTTAACCCTAAGACTCAATCTATGAGATGTAAACTTAAGACTTAATGAACCCTAAGACTCAATCTATGAGATGTAAACTTAAGACTTAACCTTTAGGAATTAACCCTGACACTTAACCTTAAGGCTTAACCCTAAGACTTAAGCTTAAGGTTTAAACTTAAGACTTATCCCTAAGACATAATCCTGAGACTTAACCCTAAGACTTAACCTCAAGTTTAACTTCAAAACTTAACCCTAAGACTGAATCCTAAGACACAACTTGACCACGTAACCCTGAGACTTAACCTTGAGACTTTACCTTGAAATTTAACCCTGGGATTTAACCCTAAGTCTTAATGCTAAGACTTAACTTGAAGATGTACCATTAAGACTTAACCTTAAAGCGTAACCTTAAGATTTACACTCAATACTTAACCCTAAGACTTAACCCTATGACTTAAACTTAAGGTTAAACCTTAAGACAAAACTTGAAGACTTAATTCAAAGACTTATCCCTAAGACTCAACACTGAGACTTAAACCTAAGATTTAAGACTTAACCCTAAGACTTAGCCCCAAGACTTAAGTCTAAGACTTCAAGTTATGAATTAAACTTTAGACTTAACCCTAAGACTCAAGCCATAAGACTTCACCTTAAGACTTAACCTGAAGACTTAACCTTAAAATTTAACCCTAAGACTGAACCCTAAAATATAACTTTTAAGACTTAACAATAAGACTGAACATTAAGACACAACCTTACGACTCCTACCCTGAGACCTAACCTTGAGACTTAACACTGAGATTTAACCCTAAGACTTAACTTTAAGATGTAACATTCGGACTTAACCTTAAAACTTAACCCTAAGTCTCAACCTTAAGAAGTAACTTGAAGACTTAACCCTGAGAATGAACTCTAAGACTTCAACTTAATAATGAACGCTCAGATATAACCCTCAGACTTAAACTTAAGAAATAACCCTAAGACTTAACCTTAATATTTAACTTGAAGATGTAACCTTAAGGCTTAACCCTAAACTTAACCCTAAGAGTTAACCTTAAGTGTTGACCTTACAGATTTAACCCTAAGAGTTAACCTTAGGACTGAAACGTTAAGACTTAACCCTAAGACTTATCCCCAAGACGTAACTCTAAAGAGTTAACCCTAAGACTTCAGCTTGTGATTTAAACTTTAGACTGAACGCTAAGACTTAAAATTACGATTTAACATGAAGATTTAACCATAAGACTTAACCCTAAGACTTCAGGTTAAGTTTTAACCTTAAGACTCAGCCCTGAGACTTAGTCGTGAAATTTATCCATAAGACTTATCCCTAAAACTGAAAACTGAGACTTAAACCTAAGATTTAACCTCAAGACTTAACCCTAAAACGTAGCCCTGAGACTTATCCTTGAGCTTTAACCTTGATACTTAATCCTGAGACTTAGCCCTAAGACTTATCCCCAAGACATAACTCTAAGGCTTAACCCTAAGGCTCAACCTTAAGACTTAACATTAAGACTTAACCCTGAGACTTAACCATAAGACTTATCCTCAAGATTGTACTCTAAGACTTAAGATGAAGACTTAACCCTAAGACTCAATCTATGAGATGTAAACTTAAGACTTAATTAACCCTAAGGCTCAATCTATGAGATGTAAACTTAAGACTTAACCTTTAGGAATTAACCCTGACACTTAACCTTATGGCTTAACCCTAAGACTTAAGCTTAAGGTTTAAACTTAAGACTTATCCCTAAGACATAATCCTGAGACTTAACCCTAAGACTTAACCTCAAGTTTAACTTCAAAACTTAACCCTAAGACTGAATCCTAAGACACAACTTGACCACGTAACCCTGAGACTTAACCTTGAGACTTTACCTTGAAATTTAACCCTGGGATTTAACCCTAAGTCTTAATGCTAAGACTTAACTTGAAGATGTACCATTAAGACTTAACCTTAAAGCGTAACCTTAAGATTTACACTCAATACTTAACCCTAAGACTTAACCCTATGACTTAAACTTAAGGTTAAACCTTAAGACAAAACCTGAAGACTTAATTCAAAGACTTATCCCTAAGACTCAACACTGAGACTTAAACCTAAGATTTAAGACTTAACCCTAAGACTTAGCCCCAAGACTTAAGTCTAAGACTTCAAGTTATGAATTAAACTTTAGACTTAACCCTAAGACTCAAGCCATAAGACT
Organism: Falco punctatus; assembly: GCF_963210335.1. NCBI lineage: Eukaryota > Metazoa > Chordata > Aves > Falconiformes > Falconidae > Falco > Falco punctatus. The sequence goes on along the minus strand of NW_027660283.1, from coordinate 66,513 downwards.
TCACCTTAAGACTTAACCTGAAGACTTAACCTTAAAATTTAACCCTAAGACTGAACCCTAAAATATAACTTTTAAGACTTAACAATAAGACTGAACATTAAGACACAACCTTACGACTCCTACCCTGAGACCTAACCTTGAGACTTAACACTGAGATTTAACCCTAAGACTTAACTTTAAGATGTAACATTCGGACTTAACCTTAAAACTTAACCCTAAGTCTCAACCTTAAGAAGTAACTTGAAGACTTAACCCTGAGAATGAACTCTAAGACTTCAACTTAATAATGAACGCTCAGATATAACCCTCAGACTTAAACTTAAGAAATAACCCTAAGACTTAACCTTAATATTTAACTTGAAGATGTAACCTTAAGGCTTAACCCTAAACTTAACCCTAAGAGTTAACTAACCTTAAGTGTTGACCTTACAGATTTAACCCTAAGAGTTAACCTTAGGACTGAAACGTTAAGACTTAACCCTAAGACTTATCCCCAAGACGTAACTCTAAAGAGTTAACCCTAAGACTTCAGCTTGTGATTTAAACTTTAGACTGAACGCTAAGACTTAAAATTACGATTTAACATTAAGATTTAACCATAAGACTTAACCCTAAGACTTCAGGTTAAGTTTTAACCTTAAGACTCAGCCCTGAGACTTAGTCGTGAAATTTATCCATAAGACTTATCCCTAAAACTGAAAACTGAGACTTAAACCTAAGATTTAACCTCAAGACTTAACCCTAAAACGTAGCCCTGAGACTTATCCTTGAGCTTTAACCTTGATACTTAATCCTGAGACTTAGCCCTAAGACTTATCCCCAAGACATAACTCTAAGGCTTAACCCTAAGGCTCAACCTTAAGACTTAACATTAAGACTTAACCCTGAGACTTAACCATAAGACTTATCCTCAAGATTGTACTCTAAGACTTAACCCTAAGACTTAAGATGAAGACTTAACCCTAAGACTCAATCTATGAGATGTAAACTTAAGACTTAATTAACCCTAAGGCTCAATCTATGAGATGTAAACTTAAGACTTAACCTTTAGGAATTAACCCTGACACTTAACCTTAAGGCTTAACCCTAAGACTTAAGCTTAAGGTTTAAACTTAAGACTTATCCCTAAGACATAATCCTGAGACTTAACCCTAAGACTTAACCTTAATATTTAACTTGAAGATGTAACCTTAAGGCTTAACCCTAAACTTAACCCTAAGAGTTAACCTTAAGTGTTGACCTTACAGATTTAACCCTAAGAGTTAACCTTAGGACTGAAACATTAAGACTTAACCCTAAGACTTATCCCCAAGACGTAACTCTAAAGAGTTAACCCTAAGACTTCAGCTTGTGATTTAAACTTTAGACTGAACGCTAAGACTTAAAATTACGATTTAACATTAAGATTTAACCATAAGACTTAACCCTAAGACTTCAGGTTAAGTTTTAACCTTAAGACTCAGCCCTGAGACTTAGTCGTGAAATTTATCCATAAGACTTATCCCTAAAACTGAAAACTGAGACTTAAACCTAAGATTTAACCTCAAGACTTAACCCTAAAACGTAGCCCTGAGACTTATCCTTGAGCTTTAACCTTGATACTTAATCCTGAGACTTAGCCCTAAGACTTATCCCCAAGACATAACTCTAAGGCTTAACCCTAAGGCTCAACCTTAAGACTTAACATTAAGACTTAACCCTGAGACTTAACCATAAGACTTATCCTCAAGATTGTACTCTAAGACTTAAGATGAAGACTTAACCCTAAGACTCAATCTATGAGATGTAAACTTAAGACTTAATTAACCCTAAGGCTCAATCTATGAGATGTAAACTTAAGACTTAACCTTTAGGAATTAACCCTGACACTTAACCTTATGGCTTAACCCTAAGACTTAAGCTTAAGGTTTAAACTTAAGACTTATCCCTAAGACATAATCCTGAGACTTAACCCTAAGACTTAACCTCAAGTTTAACTTCAAAACTTAACCCTAAGACTGAATCCTAAGACACAACTTGACCACGTAACCCTGAGACTTAACCTTGAGACTTTACCTTGAAATTTAACCCTGGGATTTAACCCTAAGTCTTAATGCTAAGACTTAACTTGAAGATGTACCATTAAGACTTAACCTTAAAGCGTAACCTTAAGATTTACACTCAATACTTAACCCTAAGACTTAACCCTATGACTTAAACTTAAGGTTAAACCTTAAGACAAAACCTGAAGACTTAATTCAAAGACTTATCCCTAAGACTCAACACTGAGACTTAAACCTAAGATTTAAGACTTAACCCTAAGACTTAGCCCCAAGACTTAAGTCTAAGACTTCAAGTTATGAATTAAACTTTAGACTTAACCCTAAGACTCAAGCCATAAGACTTCACCTTAAGACTTAACCTGAAGACTTAACCTTAAAATTTAACCCTAAGACTGAACCCTAAAATATAACTTTTAAGACTTAACAATAAGACTGAACATTAAGACACAACCTTACGACTCCTACCCTGAGACCTAACCTTGAGACTTAACACTGAGATTTAACCCTAAGACTTAACTTTAAGATGTAACATTCGGACTTAACCTTAAAACTTAACCCTAAGTCTCAACCTTAAGAAGTAACTTGAAGACTTAACCCTGAGAATGAACTCTAAGACTTCAACTTAATAATGAACGCTCAGATATAACCCTCAGACTTAAACTTAAGAAATAACCCTAAGACTTAACCTTAATATTTAACTTGAAGATGTAACCTTAAGGCTTAACCCTAAACTTAACCCTAAGAGTTAACCTTAAGTGTTGACCTTACAGATTTAACCCTAAGAGTTAACCTTAGGACTGAAACGTTAAGACTTAACCCTAAGACTTATCCCCAAGACGTAACTCTAAAGAGTTAACCCTAAGACTTCAGCTTGTGATTTAAACTTTAGACTGAACGCTAAGACTTAAAATTACGATTTAACATTAAGATTTAACCATAAGACTTAACCCTAAGACTTCAGGTTAAGTTTTAACCTTAAGACTCAGCCCTGAGACTTAGTCGTGAAATTTATCCATAAGACTTATCCCTAAAACTGAAAACTGAGACTTAAACCTAAGATTTAACCTCAAGACTTAACCCTAAAACGTAGCCCTGAGACTTATCCTTGAGCTTTAACCTTGATACTTAATCCTGAGACTTAGCCCTAAGACTTATCCCCAAGACATAACTCTAAGGCTTAACCCTAAGGCTCAACCTTAAGACTTAACATTAAGACTTAACCCTGAGACTTAACCATAAGACTTATCCTCAAGATTGTACTCTAAGACTTAACCCTAAGACTTAAGATGAAGACTTAACCCTAAGACTCAATCTATGAGATGTAAACTTAAGACTTAATTAACCCTAAGGCTCAATCTATGAGATGTAAACTTAAGACTTAACCTTTAGGAATTAACCCTGACACTTAACCTTATGGCTTAACCCTAAGACTTAAGCTTAAGGTTTAAACTTAAGACTTATCCCTAAGACATAATCCTGAGACTTAACCCTAAGACTTAACCTCAAGTTTAACTTCAAAACTTAACCCTAAGACTGAATCCTAAGACACAACTTGACCACGTAACCCTGAGACTTAACCTTGAGACTTTACCTTGAAATTTAACCCTGGGATTTAACCCTAAGTCTTAATGCTAAGACTTAACTTGAAGATGTACCATTAAGACTTAACCTTAAAGCGTAACCTTAAGATTTACACTCAATACTTAACCCTAAGACTTAACCCTATGACTTAAACTTAAGGTTAAACCTTAAGACAAAACCTGAAGACTTAATTCAAAGACTTATCCCTAAGACTCAACACTGAGACTTAAACCTAAGATTTAAGACTTAACCCTAAGACTTAGCCCCAAGACTTAAGTCTAAGACTTCAAGTTATGAATTAAACTTTAGACTTAACCCTAAGACTCAAGCCATAAGACTTCACCTAAAGACTTAACCTTAAAATTTAACCCTAAGACTGAACCCTAAAATATAACTTTTAAGACTTAACAATAAGACTGAACATTAAGACACAACCTTACGACTTCTACCCTGAGACCTAACCTTGAGACTTAACACTGAGATTTAACCCTAAGACTTAACTTTAAGATGTAACATTCGGACTTAACCTTAAAACTTAACCCTAAGTCTCAACCTTAAGAAGTAACTTGAAGACTTAACCCTGAGAATGAACTCTAAGACTTCAACTTCCTAATGAACGCTCAGATATAACCCTCAGACTTAAACTTAAGAAATAACCCTAAGACTTAACCTTAATATTTAACTTGAAGATGTAACCTTAAGGCTTAACCCTAAACTTAACCCTAAGAGTTAACCTTAAGTGTTGACCTTACAGATTTAACCCTAAGAGTTAACCTTAGGACTGAAACGTTAAGACTTAACCCTAAGACTTATCCCCAAGACGTAACTCTAAAGAGTTAACCCTAAGACTTCAGCTTGTGATTTAAACTTTAGACTGAATGCTAAGACTTAAAATTACGATTTAACATTAAGATTTAACCATAAGACTTAACCCTAAGACTTCAGGTTAAGTTTTAACCTTAAGACTCAGCCCTGAGACTTAGTCGTGAAATTTATCCATAAGACTTATCCCTAAAACTGAAAACTGAGACTTAAACCTAAGATTTAACCTCAAGACTTAACCCTAAAACGTAGCCCTGAGACTTATCCTTGAGCTTTAACCTTGATACTTAATCCTGAGACTTAGCCCTAAGACTTATCCCCAAGACATAACTCTAAGGCTTAACCCTAAGGCTCAACCTTAAGACTTAACATTAAGACTTAACCCTGAGACTTAACCATAAGACTTATCCTCAAGATTGTACTCTAAGACTTAACCCTAAGACTTAAGATGAAGACTTAACCCTAAGACAATCTATGAGATGTAAACTTAAGACTTAATTAACCCTAAGGCTCAATCTATGAGATGTAAACTTAAGACTTAACCTTTAGGAATTAACCCTGACACTTAACCTTAAGGCTTAACCCTAAGACTTAAGCTTAAGGTTTAAACTTAAGACTTATCCCTAAGACATAATCCTGAGACTTAACCCTAAGACTTAACCTCAAGTTTAACTTCAAAACTTAACCCTAAGACTGAATCCTAAGACACAACTTGACCACGTAACCCTGAGACTTAACCTTGAGACTTTACCTTGAAATTTAACCCTGGGATTTAACCCTAAGTCTTAATGCTAAGACTTAACTTGAAGATGTACCATTAAGACTTAACCTTAAAGCGTAACCTTAAGATTTACACTCAATACTTAACCCTAAGACTTAACCCTATGACTTAAACTTAAGGTTAAACCTTAAGACAAAACCTGAAGACTTAATTCAAAGACTTATCCCTAAGACTCAACACTGAGACTTAAACCTAAGATTTAAGACTTAACCCTAAGACTTAGCCCCAAGACTTAAGTCTAAGACTTCAAGTTATGAATTAAACTTTAGACTTAACCCTAAGACTCAAGCCATAAGACTTCACCTGAAGACTTAACCTTAAAATTTAACCCTAAGACTGAACCCTAAAATATAACTTTTAAGACTTAACAATAAGACTGAACATTAAGACACAACCTTACGACTCCTACCCTGAGACCTAACCTTGAGACTTAACACTGAGATTTAACCCTAAGACTTAACTTTAAGATGTAACATTCGGACTTAACCTTAAAACTTAACCCTAAGTCTCAACCTTAAGAAGTAACTTGAAGACTTAACCCTGAGAATGAACTCTAAGACTTCAACTTAATAATGAACGCTCAGATATAACCCTCAGACTTAAACTTAAGAAATAACCCTAAGACTTAACCTTAATATTTAACTTGAAGATGTAACCTTAAGGCTTAACCCTAAACTTAACCCTAAGAGTTAACCTTAAGTGTTGACCTTACAGATTTAACCCTAAGAGTTAACCTTAGGACTGAAACGTTAAGACTTAACCCTAAGACTTATCCCCAAGACGTAACTCTAAAGAGTTAACCCTAAGACTTCAGCTTGTGATTTAAACTTTAGACTGAACGCTAAGACTTAAAATTACGATTTAACATGAAGATTTAACCATAAGACTTAACCCTAAGACTTCAGGTTAAGTTTTAACCTTAAGACTCAGCCCTGAGACTTAGTCGTGAAATTTATCCATAAGACTTATCCCTAAAACTGAAAACTGAGACTTAAACCTAAGATTTAACCTCAAGACTTAACCCTAAAACGTAGCCCTGAGACTTATCCTTGAGCTTTAACCTTGATACTTAATCCTGAGACTTAGCCCTAAGACTTATCCCCAAGACATAACTCTAAGGCTTAACCCTAAGGCTCAACCTTAAGACTTAACATTAAGACTTAACCCTGAGACTTAACCATAAGACTTATCCTCAAGATTGTACTCTAAGACTTAAGATGAAGACTTAACCCTAAGACTCAATCTATGAGATGTAAACTTAAGACTTAATTAACCCTAAGGCTCAATCTATGAGATGTAAACTTAAGACTTAACCTTTAGGAATTAACCCTGACACTTAACCTTATGGCTTAACCCTAAGACTTAAGCTTAAGGTTTAAACTTAAGACTTATCCCTAAGACATAATCCTGAGACTTAACCCTAAGACTTAACCTCAAGTTTAACTTCAAAACTTAACCCTAAGACTGAATCCTAAGACACAACTTGACCACGTAACCCTGAGACTTAACCTTGAGACTTTACCTTGAAATTTAACCCTGGGATTTAACCCTAAGTCTTAATGCTAAGACTTAACTTGAAGATGTACCATTAAGACTTAACCTTAAAGCGTAACCTTAAGATTTACACTCAATACTTAACCCTAAGACTTAACCCTATGACTTAAACTTAAGGTTAAACCTTAAGACAAAACCTGAAGACTTAATTCAAAGACTTATCCCTAAGACTCAACACTGAGACTTAAACCTAAGATTTAAGACTTAACCCTAAGACTTAGCCCCAAGACTTAAGTCTAAGACTTCAAGTTATGAATTAAACTTTAGACTTAACCCTAAGACTCAAGCCATAAGACTTCACCTTAAGACTTAACCTGAAGACTTAACCTTAAAATTTAACCCTAAGACTGAACCCTAAAATATAACTTTTAAGACTTAACAATAAGACTGAACATTAAGACACAACCTTACGACTCCTACCCTGAGACCTAACCTTGAGACTTAACACTGAGATTTAACCCTAAGACTTAACTTTAAGATGTAACATTCGGACTTAACCTTAAAACTTAACCCTAAGTCTCAACCTTAAGAAGTAACTTGAAGACTTAACCCTGAGAATGAACTCTAAGACTTCAACTTAATAATGAACGCTCAGATATAACCCTCAGACTTAAACTTAAGAAATAACCCTAAGACTTAACCTTAATATTTAACTTGAAGATGTAACCTTAAGGCTTAACCCTAAACTTAACCCTAAGAGTTAACCTTAAGTGTTGACCTTACAGATTTAACCCTAAGAGTTAACCTTAGGACTGAAACGTTAAGACTTAACCCTAAGACTTATCCCCAAGACGTAACTCTAAAGAGTTAACCCTAAGACTTCAGCTTGTGATTTAAACTTTAGACTGAACGCTAAGACTTAAAATTACGATTTAACATTAAGATTTAACCATAAGACTTAACCCTAAGACTTCAGGTTAAGTTTTAACCTTAAGACTCAGCCCTGAGACTTAGTCGTGAAATTTATCCATAAGACTTATCCCTAAAACTGAAAACTGAGACTTAAACCTAAGATTTAACCTCAAGACTTAACCCTAAAACGTAGCCCTGAGACTTATCCTTGAGCTTTAACCTTGATACTTAATCCTGAGACTTAGCCCTAAGACTTATCCCCAAGACATAACTCTAAGGCTTAACCCTAAGGCTCAACCTTAAGACTTAACATTAAGACTTAACCCTGAGACTTAACCATAAGACTTATCCTCAAGATTGTACTCTAAGACTTAAGATGAAGACTTAACCCTAAGACTCAATCTATGAGATGTAAACTTAAGACTTAATTAACCCTAAGGCTCAATCTATGAGATGTAAACTTAAGACTTAACCTTTAGGAATTAACCCTGACACTTAACCTTATGGCTTAACCCTAAGACTTAAGCTTAAGGTTTAAACTTAAGACTTATCCCTAAGACATAATCCTGAGACTTAACCCTAAGACTTAACCTCAAGTTTAACTTCAAAACTTAACCCTAAGACTGAATCCTAAGACACAACTTGACCACGTAACCCTGAGACTTAACCTTGAGACTTTACCTTGAAATTTAACCCTGGGATTTAACCCTAAGTCTTAATGCTAAGACTTAACTTGAAGATGTACCATTAAGACTTAACCTTAAAGCGTAACCTTAAGATTTACACTCAATACTTAACCCTAAGACTTAACCCTATGACTTAAACTTAAGGTTAAACCTTAAGACAAAACCTGAAGACTTAATTCAAAGACTTATCCCTAAGACTCAACACTGAGACTTAAACCTAAGATTTAAGACTTAACCCTAAGACTTAGCCCCAAGACTTAAGTCTAAGACTTCAAGTTATGAATTAAACTTTAGACTTAACCCTAAGACTCAAGCCATAAGACTTCACCTTAAGACTTAACCTGAAGACTTAACCTTAAAATTTAACCCTAAGACTGAACCCTAAAATATAACTTTTAAGACTTAACAATAAGACTGAACATTAAGACACAACCTTACGACTCCTACCCTGAGACCTAACCTTGAGACTTAACACTGAGATTTAACCCTAAGACTTAACTTTAAGATGTAACATTCGGACTTAACCTTAAAACTTAACCCTAAGTCTCAACCTTAAGAAGTAACTTGAAGACTTAACCCTGAGAATGAACTCTAAGACTTCAACTTAATAATGAACGCTCAGATATAACCCTCAGACTTAAACTTAAGAAATAACCCTAAGACTTAACCTTAATATTTAACTTGAAGATGTAACCTTAAGGCTTAACCCTAAACTTAACCCTAAGAGTTAACCTTAAGTGTTGACCTTACAGATTTAACCCTAAGAGTTAACCTTAGGACTGAAACGTTAAGACTTAACCCTAAGACTTATCCCCAAGACGTAACTCTAAAGAGTTAACCCTAAGACTTCAGCTTGTGATTTAAACTTTAGACTGAACGCTAAGACTTAAAATTACGATTTAACATTAAGATTTAACCATAAGACTTAACCCTAAGACTTCAGGTTAAGTTTTAACCTTAAGACTCAGCCCTGAGACTTAGTCGTGAAATTTATCCATAAGACTTATCCCTAAAACTGAAAACTGAGACTTAAACCTAAGATTTAACCTCAAGACTTAACCCTAAAACGTAGCCCTGAGACTTATCCTTGAGCTTTAACCTTGATACTTAATCCTGAGACTTAGCCCTAAGACTTATCCCCAAGACATAACTCTAAGGCTTAACCCTAAGGCTCAACCTTAAGACTTAACATTAAGACTTAACCCTGAGACTTAACCATAAGACTTATCCTCAAGATTGTACTCTAAGACTTAACCCTAAGACTTAAGATGAAGACTTAACCCTAAGACTCAATCTATGAGATGTAAACTTAAGACTTAATTAACCCTAAGGCTCAATCTATGAGATGTAAACTTAAGACTTAACCTTTAGGAATTAACCCTGACACTTAACCTTAAGGCTTAACCCTAAGACTTAAGCTTAAGGTTTAAACTTAAGACTTATCCCTAAGACATAATCCTGAGACTTAACCCTAAGACTTAACCTTAATATTTAACTTGAAGATGTAACCTTAAGGCTTAACCCTAAACTTAACCCTAAGAGTTAACCTTAAGTGTTGACCTTACAGATTTAACCCTAAGAGTTAACCTTAGGACTGAAACGTTAAGACTTAACCCTAAGACTTATCCCCAAGACGTAACTCTAAAGAGTTAACCCTAAGACTTCAGCTTGTGATTTAAACTTTAGACTGAACGCTAAGACTTAAAATTACGATTTAACATTAAGATTTAACCATAAGACTTAACCCTAAGACTTCAGGTTAAGTTTTAACCTTAAGACTCAGCCCTGAGACTTAGTCGTGAAATTTATCCATAAGACTTATCCCTAAAACTGAAAACTGAGACTTAAACCTAAGATTTAACCTCAAGACTTAACCCTAAAACGTAGCCCTGAGACTTATCCTTGAGCTTTAACCTTGATACTTAATCCTGAGACTTAGCCCTAAGACTTATCCCCAAGACATAACTCTAAGGCTTAACCCTAAGGCTCAACCTTAAGACTTAACATTAAGACTTAACCCTGAGACTTAACCATAAGACTTATCCTCAAGATTGTACTCTAAGACTTAAGATGAAGACTTAACCCTAAGACTCAATCTATGAGATGTAAACTTAAGACTTAATTAACCCTAAGGCTCAATCTATGAGATGTAAACTTAAGACTTAACCTTTAGGAATTAACCCTGACACTTAACCTTATGGCTTAACCCTAAGACTTAAGCTTAAGGTTTAAACTTAAGACTTATCCCTAAGACATAATCCTGAGACTTAACCCTAAGACTTAACCTCAAGTTTAACTTCAAAACTTAACCCTAAGACTGAATCCTAAGACACAACTTGACCACGTAACCCTGAGACTTAACCTTGAGACTTTACCTTGAAATTTAACCCTGGGATTTAACCCTAAGTCTTAATGCTAAGACTTAACTTGAAGATGTACCATTAAGACTTAACCTTAAAGCGTAACCTTAAGATTTACACTCAATACTTAACCCTAAGACTTAACCCTATGACTTAAACTTAAGGTTAAACCTTAAGACAAAACCTGAAGACTTAATTCAAAGACTTATCCCTAAGACTCAACACTGAGACTTAAACCTAAGATTTAAGACTTAACCCTAAGACTTAGCCCCAAGACTTAAGTCTAAGACTTCAAGTTATGAATTAAACTTTAGACTTAACCCTAAGACTCAAGCCATAAGACTTCACCTTAAGACTTAACCTGAAGACTTAACCTTAAAATTTAACCCTAAGACTGAACCCTAAAATATAACTTTTAAGACTTAACAATAAGACTGAACATTAAGACACAACCTTACGACTCCTACCCTGAGACCTAACCTTGAGACTTAACACTGAGATTTAACCCTAAGACTTAACTTTAAGATGTAACATTCGGACTTAACCTTAAAACTTAACCCTAAGTCTCAACCTTAAGAAGTAACTTGAAGACTTAACCCTGAGAATGAACTCTAAGACTTCAACTTAATAATGAACGCTCAGATATAACCCTCAGACTTAAACTTAAGAAATAACCCTAAGACTTAACCTTAATATTTAACTTGAAGATGTAACCTTAAGGCTTAACCCTAAACTTAACCCTAAGAGTTAACCTTAAGTGTTGACCTTACAGATTTAACCCTAAGAGTTAACCTTAGGACTGAAACGTTAAGACTTAACCCTAAGACTTATCCCCAAGACGTAACTCTAAAGAGTTAACCCTAAGACTTCAGCTTGTGATTTAAACTTTAGACTGAACGCTAAGACTTAAAATTACGATTTAACATTAAGATTTAACCATAAGACTTAACCCTAAGACTTCAGGTTAAGTTTTAACCTTAAGACTCAGCCCTGAGACTTAGTCGTGAAATTTATCCATAAGACTTATCCCTAAAACTGAAAACTGAGACTTAAACCTAAGATTTAACCTCAAGACTTAACCCTAAAACGTAGCCCTGAGACTTATCCTTGAGCTTTAACCTTGATACTTAATCCTGAGACTTAGCCCTAAGACTTATCCCCAAGACATAACTCTAAGGCTTAACCCTAAGGCTCAACCTTAAGACTTAACATTAAGACTTAACCCTGAGACTTAACCATAAGACTTATCCTCAAGATTGTACTCTAAGACTTAACCCTAAGACTTAAGATGAAGACTTAACCCTAAGACTCAATCTATGAGATGTAAACTTAAGACTTAATTAACCCTAAGGCTCAATCTATGAGATGTAAACTTAAGACTTAACCTTTAGGAATTAACCCTGACACTTAACCTTATGGCTTAACCCTAAGACTTAAGCTTAAGGTTTAAACTTAAGACTTATCCCTAAGACATAATCCTGAGACTTAACCCTAAGACTTAACCTCAAGTTTAACTTCAAAACTTAACCCTAAGACTGAATCCTAAGACACAACTTGACCACGTAACCCTGAGACTTAACCTTGAGACTTTACCTTGAAATTTAACCCTGGGATTTAACCCTAAGTCTTAATGCTAAGACTTAACTTGAAGATGTACCATTAAGACTTAACCTTAAAGCGTAACCTTAAGATTTACACTCAATACTTAACCCTAAGACTTAACCCTATGACTTAAACTTAAGGTTAAACCTTAAGACAAAACCTGAAGACTTAATTCAAAGACTTATCCCTAAGACTCAACACTGAGACTTAAACCTAAGATTTAAGACTTAACCCTAAGACTTAGCCCCAAGACTTAAGTCTAAGACTTCAAGTTATGAATTAAACTTTAGACTTAACCCTAAGACTCAAGCCATAAGACTTCACCTAAAGACTTAACCTTAAAATTTAACCCTAAGACTGAACCCTAAAATATAACTTTTAAGACTTAACAATAAGACTGAACATTAAGACACAACCTTACGACTTCTACCCTGAGACCTAACCTTGAGACTTAACACTGAGATTTAACCCTAAGACTTAACTTTAAGATGTAACATTCGGACTTAACCTTAAAACTTAACCCTAAGTCTCAACCTTAAGAAGTAACTTGAAGACTTAACCTTGAGAATGAACTCTAAGACTTCAACTTCCTAATGAACGCTCAGATATAACCCTCAGACTTAAACTTAAGAAATAACCCTAAGACTTAACCTTAATATTTAACTTGAAGATGTAACCTTAAGGCTTAACCCTAAACTTAACCCTAAGAGTTAACCTTAAGTGTTGACCTTACAGATTTAACCCTAAGAGTTAACCTTAGGACTGAAACGTTAAGACTTAACCCTAAGACTTATCCCCAAGACGTAACTCTAAAGAGTTAACCCTAAGACTTCAGCTTGTGATTTAAACTTTAGACTGAACGCTAAGACTTAAAATTACGATTTAACATTAAGATTTAACCATAAGACTTAACCCTAAGACTTCAGGTTAAGTTTTAACCTTAAGACTCAGCCCTGAGACTTAGTCGTGAAATTTATCCATAAGACTTATCCCTAAAACTGAAAACTGAGACTTAAACCTAAGATTTAACCTCAAGACTTAACCCTAAAACGTAGCCCTGAGACTTATCCTTGAGCTTTAACCTTGATACTTAATCCTGAGACTTAGCCCTAAGACTTATCCCCAAGACATAACTCTAAGGCTTAACCCTAAGGCTCAACCTTAAGACTTAACATTAAGACTTAACCCTGAGACTTAACCATAAGACTTATCCTCAAGATTGTACTCTAAGACTTAACCCTAAGACTTAAGATGAAGACTTAACCCTAAGACAATCTATGAGATGTAAACTTAAGACTTAATTAACCCTAAGGCTCAATCTATGAGATGTAAACTTAAGACTTAACCTTTAGGAATTAACCCTGACACTTAACCTTAAGGCTTAACCCTAAGACTTAAGCTTAAGGTTTAAACTTAAGACTTATCCCTAAGACATAATCCTGAGACTTAACCCTAAGACTTAACCTCAAGTTTAACTTCAAAACTTAACCCTAAGACTGAATCCTAAGACACAACTTGACCACGTAACCCTGAGACTTAACCTTGAGACTTTACCTTGAAATTTAACCCTGGGATTTAACCCTAAGTCTTAATGCTAAGACTTAACTTGAAGATGTACCATTAAGACTTAACCTTAAAGCGTAACCTTAAGATTTACACTCAATACTTAACCCTAAGACTTAACCCTATGACTTAAACTTAAGGTTAAACCTTAAGACAAAACCTGAAGACTTAATTCAAAGACTTATCCCTAAGACTCAACACTGAGACTTAAACCTAAGATTTAAGACTTAACCCTAAGACTTAGCCCCAAGACTTAAGTCTAAGACTTCAAGTTATGAATTAAACTTTAGACTTAACCCTAAGACTCAAGCCATAAGACTTCACCTGAAGACTTAACCTTAAAATTTAACCCTAAGACTGAACCCTAAAATATAACTTTTAAGACTTAACAATAAGACTGAACATTAAGACACAACCTTACGACTTCTACCCTGAGACCTAACCTTGAGACTTAACACTGAGATTTAACCCTAAGACTTAACTTTAAGATGTAACATTCGGACTTTACCTTAAAACTTAACCCTAAGTCTCAACCTTAAGAAGTAACTTGAAGACTTAACCCTGAGAATGAACTCTAAGACTTCAACTTAATAATGAACGCTCAGATATAACCCTCAGACTTAAACTTAAGAAATAACCCTAAGACTTAACCTTAATATTTAACTTGAAGATGTAACCTTAAGGCTTAACCCTAAACTTAACCCTAAGAGTTAACCTTAAGTGTTGACCTTACAGATTTAACCCTAAGAGTTAACCTTAGGACTGAAACGTTAAGACTTAACCCTAAGACTTATCCCCAAGACGTAACTCTAAAGAGTTAACCCTAAGACTTCAGCTTGTGATTTAAACTTTAGACTGAACGCTAAGACTTAAAATTACGATTTAACATTAAGATTTAACCATAAGACTTAACCCTAAGACTTCAGGTTAAGTTTTAACCTTAAGACTCAGCCCTGAGACTTAGTCGTGAAATTTATCCATAAGACTTATCCCTAAAACTGAAAACTGAGACTTAAACCTAAGATTTAACCTCAAGACTTAACCCTAAAACGTAGCCCTGAGACTTATCCTTGAGCTTTAACCTTGATACTTAATCCTGAGACTTAGCCCTAAGACTTATCCCCAAGACATAACTCTAAGGCTTAACACTAAGGCTCAACCTTAAGACTTAACATTAAGACTTAACCCTGAGACTTAACCATAAGACTTACCCTCAAGATTGTACTCTAAGACTTAACCCTAAGACTTAAGATGAAGACTTAACCCTAAGACTCAATCTATGAGATGTAAACTTAAGACTTAATGAACCCTAAGGCTCAATCTATGAGATGTAAACTTAAGACTTAACCTTTAGGAATTAACCCTGACACTTAACCTTAAGGCTTAACCCTAAGACTTAAGCTTAAGGTTTAAACTTAAGACTTATCCCTAAGACATAATCCTGAGACTTAACCCTAAGACTTAACCTCAAGTTTAACTTCAAAACTTAACCCTAAGACTGAATCCTAAGACACAACTTGACCACGTAACCCTGAGACTTAACCTTGAGACTTTACCTTGAAATTTAACCCTGGGATTTAACCCTAAGTCTTAATGCTAAGACTTAACTTGAAGATGTACCATTAAGACTTAACCTTAAAGCGTAACCTTAAGATTTACACTCAATACTTAACCCTAAGACTTAACCCTATGACTTAAACTTAAGGTTAAACCTTAAGACAAAACCTGAAGACTTAATTCAAAGACTTATCCCTAAGACTCAACACTGAGACTTAAACCTAAGATTTAAGACTTAACCCTAAGACTTAGCCCCAAGACTTAAGTCTAAGACTTCAAGTTATGAATTAAACTTTAGACTTAACCCTAAGACTCAAGCCATAAGGCTTCACCTAAAGACTTAACCTTAAAATTTAACCCTAAGACTGAACCCTAAAATATAACTTTTAAGACTTAACAATAAGACTGAACATTAAGACACAACCTTACGACTTCTACCCTGAGACCTAACCTTGAGACTTAACACTGAGATTTAACCCTAAGACTTAACTTTAAGATGTAACATTCGGACTTAACCTTAAAACTTAACCCTAAGTCTCAACCTTAAGAAGTAACTTGAAGACTTAACCCTGAGAATGAACTCTAAGACTTCAACTTAATAATGAACGCTCAGATATAACCCTCAGACTTAAACTTAAGAAATAACCCTAAGACTTAACCTTAATATTTAACTTGAAGATGT
Source organism: Falco punctatus (assembly GCF_963210335.1). Taxonomy (NCBI): domain Eukaryota; kingdom Metazoa; phylum Chordata; class Aves; order Falconiformes; family Falconidae; genus Falco; species Falco punctatus. The sequence goes on along the minus strand of NW_027660283.1, from coordinate 50,431 downwards.
AACCTTAAGGCTTAACCCTAAACTTAACCCTAAGAGTTAACCTTAAGTGTTGACCTTACAGATTTAACCCTAAGAGTTAACCTTAGGACTGAAACGTTAAGACTTAACCCTAAGACTTATCCCCAAGACGTAACTCTAAAGAGTTAACCCTAAGACTTCAGCTTGTGATTTAAACTTTAGACTGAACGCTAAGACTTAAAATTACGATTTAACATTAAGATTTAACCATAAGACTTAACCCTAAGACTTCAGGTTAAGTTTTAACCTTAGGACTCAGCCCTGAGACTTAGTCGTGAAATTTATCCATAAGACTTATCCCTAAAACTGAAAACTGAGACTTAAACCTAAGATTTAACCTCAAGACTTAACCCTAAAACGTAGCCCTGAGACTTATCCTTGAGCTTTAACCTTGATACTTAATCCTGAGACTTAGCCCTAAGACTTATCCCCAAGACATAACTCTAAGGCTTAACCCTAAGACTTAACCTTAAGGCTCAACTTTAAGACTTAACATTAAGACTTAACCCTGAGACTTAACCATAAGACTTATCCTCAAGATTGTACTCTAAGACTTAAGATGAAGACTTAACCCTAAGACTCAATCTATGAGATGTAAACTTAAGACTTAATTAACCCTAAGGCTCAATCTATGAGATGTAAACTTAAGACTTAACCTTTAGGAATTAACCCTGACACTTAACCTTAAGGCTTAACCCTAAGACTTAAGCTTAAGGTTTAAACTTAAGACTTATCCCTAAGACATAATCCTGAGACTTAACCCTAAGACTTAACCTCAAGTTTAACTTCAAAACTTAACCCTAAGACTGAATCCTAAGACACAACTTGACCACGTAACCCTGAGACTTAACCTTGAGACTTTACCTTGAAATTTAACCCTGGGATTTAACCCTAAGTCTTAATGCTAAGACTTAACTTGAAGATGTACCATTAAGACTTAACCTTAAAGCGTAACCTTAAGATTTACACTCAATACTTAACCCTAAGACTTAACCCTATGACTTAAACTTAAGGTTAAACCTTAAGACAAAACCTGAAGACTTAATTCAAAGACTTATCCCTAAGACTCAACACTGAGACTTAAACCTAAGATTTAAGACTTAACCCTAAGACTTAGCCCCAAGACTTAAGTCTAAGACTTCAAGTTATGAATTAAACTTTAGACTTAACCCTAAGACTCAAGCCATAAGACTTCACCTAAAGACTTAACCTTAAAATTTAACCCTAAGACTGAACCCTAAAATATAACTTTTAAGACTTAACAATAAGACTGAACATTAAGACACAACCTTACGACTCCTACCCTGAGACCTAACCTTGAGACTTAACACTGAGATTTAACCCTAAGACTTAACTTTAAGATGTAACATTCGGACTTAACCTTAAAACTTAACCCTAAGTCTCAACCTTAAGAAGTAACTTGAAGACTTAACCCTGAGAATGAACTCTAAGACTTCAACTTAATAATGAACGCTCAGATATAACCCTCAGACTTAAACTTAAGAAATAACCCTAAGACTTAACCTTAATATTTAACTTGAAGATGTAACCTTAAGGCTTAACCCTAAACTTAACCCTAAGAGTTAACCTTAAGTGTTGACCTTACAGATTTAACCCTGAGAGTTAACCTTAGGACTGAAACGTTAAGACTTAACCCTAAGACTTATCCCCAAGACGTAACTCTAAAGAGTTAACCCTAAGACTTCAGCTTGTGATTTAAACTTTAGACTGAACGCTAAGACTTAAAATTACGATTTAACATTAAGATTTAACCATAAGACTTAACCCTAAGACTTCAGGTTAAGTTTTAACCTTAAGACTCAGCCCTGAGACTTAGTCGTGAAATTTATCCATAAGACTTATCCCTAAAACTGAAAACTGAGACTTAAACCTAAGATTTAACCTCAAGACTTAACCCTAAAACGTAGCCCTGAGACTTATCCTTGAGCTTTAACCTTGATACTTAATCCTGAGACTTAGCCCTAAGACTTATCCCCAAGACATAACTCTAAGGCTTAACCCTAAGACTTAACCTTAAGGCTCAACCTTAAGACTTAACATTAAGACTTAACCCTGAGACTTAACCATAAGACTTATCCTCAAGATTGTACTCTAAGACTTAACCCTAAGACTTAACCCTAAGACTCAATCTATGAGATGTAAACTTAAGACTTAATTAACCCTAAGGCTCAATCTATGAGATGTAAACTTAAGACTTAACCTTTAGGAATTAACCCTGACACTTAACCTTAAGGCTTAACCCTAAGACTTAAGCTTAAGGTTTAAACTTAAGACTTATCCCTAAGACATAATCCTGAGACTTAACCCTAAGACTTAACCTCAAGTTTAACTTCAAAACTTAACCCTAAGACTGAATCCTAAGACACAACTTGACCACGTAACCCTGAGACTTAACCTTGAGACTTTACCTTGAAATTTAACCCTGGGATTTAACCCTAAGTCTTAATGCTAAGACTTAACTTTGAGATGTACCATTAAGACTTAACCTTAAAACGTAACCTTAAGATTTACACTCAATACTTAACCCTAAGACTTAACCCTATGACTTAAACTTAAGGTTAAACCTTAAGACAAAACTTGAAGACTTAATTCAAAGACTTATCCCTAAGACTCAACACTGAGACTTAAACCTAAGATTTAAGACTTAACCCTAAGACTTAGCCCCAAGACTTAAGTCTAAGACTTCAAGTTATGAATTAAACTTTAGACTTAACCCTAAGACTCAAGCCATAAGACTTCACCTTAAGACTTCACCTGAAGACTTAACCTTAAAATTTAACCCTAAGACTGAACCCTAAAATATAACTTTTAAGACTTAACAATAAGACTGAACATTAGGACACAACCTTACGACTTCTACCCTGAGACCTAACCTTGAGACTTAACACTGAGATTTAACCCTAAGACTTAACTTTAAGATGTAACATTCGGACTTAACCTTAAAACTTAACCCTAAGTCTCAACCTTAAGAAGTAACTTGAAGACTTAACCCTGAGAATGAACTCTAAGACTTCAACTTAATAATGAACGCTCAGATATAACCCTCAGACTTAAACTTAAGAAATAACCCTAAGACTTAACCTTAATATTTAACTTGAAGATGTAACCTTAAGGCTTAACCCTAAACTTAACCCTAAGAGTTAACCTTAAGTGTTGACCTTACAGATTTAACCCTAAGAGTTAACCTTAGGACTGAAACGTTAAGACTTAACCCTAAGACTTATCCCCAAGACGTAACTCTAAAGAGTTAACCCTAAGACTTCAGCTTGTGATTTAAACTTTAGACTGAACGCTAAGACTTAAAATTACGATTTAACATTAAGATTTAACCATAAGACTTAACCCTAAGACTTCAGGTTAAGTTTTAACCTTAAGACTCAGCCCTGAGACTTAGTCGTGAAATTTATCCATAAGACTTATCCCTAAAACTGAAAACTGAGACTTAAACCTAAGATTTAACCTCAAGACTTAACCCTAAAACGTAGCCCTGAGACTTATCCTTGAGCTTTAACCTTGATACTTAATCCTGAGACTTAGCCCTAAGACTTATCCCCAAGACATAACTCTAAGGCTTAACCCTAAGACTTAACCTTAAGGCTCAACTTTAAGACTTAACATTAAGACTTAACCCTGAGACTTAACCATAAGACTTATCCTCAAGATTGTACTCTAAGACTTAAGATGAAGACTTAACCCTAAGACTCAATCTATGAGATGTAAACTTAAGACTTAATTAACCCTAAGGCTCAATCTATGAGATGTAAACTTAAGACTTAACCTTTAGGAATTAACCCTGACACTTAACCTTAAGGCTTAACCCTAAGACTTAAGCTTAAGGTTTAAACTTAAGACTTATCCCTAAGACATAATCCTGAGACTTAACCCTAAGACTTAACCTCAAGTTTAACTTCAAAACTTAACCCTAAGACTGAATCCTAAGACACAACTTGACCACGTAACCCTGAGACTTAACCTTGAGACTTTACCTTGAAATTTAACCCTGGGATTTAACCCTAAGTCTTAATGCTAAGACTTAACTTTGAGATGTACCATTAAGACTTAACCTTAAAGCGTAACCTTAAGATTTACACTCAATACTTAACCCTAAGACTTAACCCTATGACTTAAACTTAAGGTTAAACCTTAAGACAAAACTTGAAGACTTAATTCAAAGACTTATCCCTAAGACTCAACACTGAGACTTAAACCTAAGATTTAAGACTTAACCCTAAGACTTAGCCCCAAGACTTAAGTCTAAGACTTCAAGTTATGAATTAAACTTTAGACTTAACCCTAAGACTCAAGCCATAAGACTTCACCTTAAGACTTAGCCTGAAGACTTAACCTTAAAATTTAACCCTAAGACTGAACCCTAAAATATAACTTTTAAGACTTAACAATAAGACTGAACATTAGGACACAACCTTACGACTTCTACCCTGAGACCTAACCTTGAGACTTAACACTGAGATTTAACCCTAAGACTTAACTTTAAGATGTAACATTCGGACTTAACCTTAAAACTTAACCCTAAGTCTCAACCTTAAGAAGTAACTTGAAGACTTAACCCTGAGAATGAACTCTAAGACTTCAACTTAATAATTAACGCTCAGATATAACCCTCAGACTTAAACTTAAGAAATAACCCTAAGACTTAACCTTAATATTTAACTTGAAGATGTAACCTTAAGGCTTAACCCTAAACTTAACCCTAAGAGTTAACCTTAAGTGTTGACCTTACAGATTTAACCCTAAGAGTTAACCTTAGGACTGAAACGTTAAGACTTAACCCTAAGACTTATCCCCAAGACGTAACTCTAAAGAGTTAACCCTAAGACTTCAGCTTGTGATTTAAACTTTAGACTGAATGCTAAGACTTAAAATTACGATTTAACATTAAGATTTAACCATAAGACTTAACCCTAAGACTTCAGGTTAAGTTTTAACCTTAAGACTCAGCCCTGAGACTTAGTCGTGAAATTTATCCATAAGACTTATCCCTAAAACTGAAAACTGAGACTTAAACCTAAGATTTAACCTGAAGACTTAACCCTAAAACGTAGCCCTGAGACTTATCCTTGAGCTTTAACCTTGATACTTAATCCTGAGACTTAGCCCTAAGACTTATCCCCAAGACATAACTCTAAGGCTTAACCCTAAGACTTAACCTTAAGGCTCAACCTTAAGACTTAACATTAAGACTTAACCCTGAGACTTAACCATAAGACTTATCCTCAAGATTGTACTCTAAGACTTAACCCTAAGACTTAAGATGAAGACTTAACCCTAAGACTCAATCTATGAGATGTAAACTTAAGACTTAATGAACCCTAAGGCTCAATCTATGAGATGTAAACTTAAGACTTAACCTTTAGGAATTAACCCTGACACTTAACCTTAAGGCTTAACCCTAAGACTTAAGCTTAAGGTTTAAACTTAAGACTTATCCCTAAGACATAATCCTGAGACTTAACCCTAAGACTTAACCTCAAGTTTAACTTCAAAACTTAACCCTAAGACTGAATCCTAAGACACAACTTGACCACGTGACCCTGAGACTTAACCTTGAGACTTTACCTTGAAATTTAACCCTGGGATTTAACCCTAAGTCTTAATGCTAAGACTTAACTTGAAGATGTACCATTAAGACTTAACCTTAAAGCGTAACCTTAAGATTTACACTCAATACTTAACCCTAAGACTTAACCCTATGACTTAAACTTAAGGTTAAACCTTAAGACAAAACCTGAAGACTTAATTCAAAGACTTATCCCTAAGACTCAACACTGAGACTTAAACCTAAGATTTAAGACTTAACCCTTAGACTTAGCCCCAAGACTTAAGTCTAAGACTTCAAGTTATGAATTAAACTTTAGACTTAACCCTAAGACTCAAGCCATAAGACTTCACCTAAAGACTTAACCTTAAAATTTAACCCTAAGACTGAACCCTAAAATATAACTTTTAAGACTTAACAATAAGACTGAACATTAAGACACAACCTTACGACTTCTACCCTGAGACCTAACCTTGAGACTTAACACTGAGATTTAACCCTAAGACTTAACTTTAAGATGTAACATTTGGACTTAACCTTAAAACTTAACCCTAAGTCTCAACCTTAAGAAGTAACTTGAAGACTTAACCCTGAGAATGAACTCTAAGACTTCAACTTCCTAATGAACGCTCAGATATAACCCTCAGACTTAAACTTAAGAAATAACCCTAAGACTTAACCTTAATATTTAACTTGAAGATGTAACCTTAAGGCTTAACCCTAAACTTAACCCTAAGAGTTAACCTTAAGTGTTGACCTTACAGATTTAACCCTAAGAGTTAACCTTAGGACTGAAACGTTAAGACTTAACCCTAAGACTTATCCCCAAGACGTAACTCTAAAGAGTTAACCCTAAGACTTCAGCTTGTGATTTAAACTTTAGACTGAACGCTAAGACTTAAAATTACGATTTAACATTAAGATTTAACCATAAGACTTAACCCTAAGACTTCAGGTTAAGTTTTAACCTTAAGACTCAGCCCTGAGACTTAGTCGTGAAATTTATCCATAAGACTTATCCCTAAAACTGAAAACTGAGACTTAAACCTAAGATTTAACCTGAAGACTTAACCCTAAAACGTAGCCCTGAGACTTATCCTTGAGCTTTAACCTTGATACTTAATCCTGAGACTTAGCCCTAAGACTTATCCCCAAGACATAACTCTAAGGCTTAACCCTAAGACTTAACCTTAAGGCTCAACCTTAAGACTTAACATTAAGACTTAACCCTGAGACTTAACCATAAGACTTATCCTCAAGATTGTACTCTAAGACTTAAGATGAAGACTTAACCCTAAGACTCAATCTATGAGATGTAAACTTAAGACTTAATTAACCCTAAGGCTCAATCTATGAGATGTAAACTTAAGACTTAACCTTTAGGAATTAACCCTGACACTTAACCTTAAGGCTTAACCCTAAGACTTAAGCTTAAGGTTTAAACTTAAGACTTATCCCTAAGACATAATCCTGAGACTTAACCCTAAGACTTAACCTCAAGTTTAACTTCAAAACTTAACCCTAAGACTGAATCCTAAGACACAACTTGACCACGTAACCCTGAGACTTAACCTTGAGACTTTACCTTGAAATTTAACCCTGGGATTTAACCCTAAGTCTTAATGCTAAGACTTAACTTTGAGATGTACCATTAAGACTTAACCTTAAAACGTAACCTTAAGATTTACACTCAATACTTAACCCTAAGACTTAACCCTATGACTTAAACTTAAGGTTAAACCTTAAGACAAAACTTGAAGACTTAATTCAAAGACTTATCCCTAAGACTCAACACTGAGACTTAAACCTAAGATTTAAGACTTAACCCTAAGACTTAGCCCCAAGACTTAAGTCTAAGACTTCAAGTTATGAATTAAACTTTAGACTTAACCCTAAGACTCAAGCCATAAGACTTCACCTTAAGACTTCACCTGAAGACTTAACCTTAAAATTTAACCCTAAGACTGAACCCTAAAATATAACTTTTAAGACTTAACAATAAGACTGAACATTAGGACACAACCTTACGACTTCTACCCTGAGACCTAACCTTGAGACTTAACACTGAGATTTAACCCTAAGACTTAACTTTAAGATGTAACATTCGGACTTAACCTTAAAACTTAACCCTAAGTCTCAACCTTAAGAAGTAACTTGAAGACTTAACCCTGAGAATGAACTCTAAGACTTCAACTTAATAATGAACGCTCAGATATAACCCTCAGACTTAAACTTAAGAAATAACCCTAAGACTTAACCTTAATATTTAACTTGAAGATGTAACCTTAAGGCTTAACCCTAAACTTAACCCTAAGAGTTAACCTTAAGTGTTGACCTTACAGATTTAACCCTAAGAGTTAACCTTAGGACTGAAACGTTAAGACTTAACCCTAAGACTTATCCCCAAGACGTAACTCTAAAGAGTTAACCCTAAGACTTCAGCTTGTGATTTAAACTTTAGACTGAACGCTAAGACTTAAAATTACGATTTAACATTAAGATTTAACCATAAGACTTAACCCTAAGACTTCAGGTTAAGTTTTAACCTTAAGACTCAGCCCTGAGACTTAGTCGTGAAATTTATCCATAAGACTTATCCCTAAAACTGAAAACTGAGACTTAAACCTAAGATTTAACCTCAAGACTTAACCCTAAAACGTAGCCCTGAGACTTATCCTTGAGCTTTAACCTTGATACTTAATCCTGAGACTTAGCCCTAAGACTTATCCCCAAGACATAACTCTAAGGCTTAACCCTAAGGCTCAACCTTAAGACTTAACATTAAGACTTAACCCTGAGACTTAACCATAAGACTTATCCTCAAGATTGTACTCTAAGACTTAACCCTAAGACTTAAGATGAAGACTTAACCCTAAGACAATCTATGAGATGTAAACTTAAGACTTAATTAACCCTAAGGCTCAATCTATGAGATGTAAACTTAAGACTTAACCTTTAGGAATTAACCCTGACACTTAACCTTAAGGCTTAACCCTAAGACTTAAGCTTAAGGTTTAAACTTAAGACTTATCCCTAAGACATAATCCTGAGACTTAACCCTAAGACTTAACCTCAAGTTTAACTTCAAAACTTAACCCTAAGACTGAATCCTAAGACACAACTTGACCACGTAACCCTGAGACTTAACCTTGAGACTTTACCTTGAAATTTAACCCTGGGATTTAACCCTAAGTCTTAATGCTAAGACTTAACTTTGAGATGTACCATTAAGACTTAACCTTAAAGCGTAACCTTAAGATTTACACTCAATACTTAACCCTAAGACTTAACCCTATGACTTAAACTTAAGGTTAAACCTTAAGACAAAACTTGAAGACTTAATTCAAAGACTTATCCCTAAGACTCAACACTGAGACTTAAACCTAAGATTTAAGACTTAACCCTAAGACTTAGCCCCAAGACTTAAGTCTAAGACTTCAAGTTATGAATTAAACTTTAGACTTAACCCTAAGACTCAAGCCATAAGACTTCACCTTAAGACTTAGCCTGAAGACTTAACCTTAAAATTTAACCCTAAGACTGAACCCTAAAATATAACTTTTAAGACTTAACAATAAGACTGAACATTAGGACACAACCTTACGACTTCTACCCTGAGACCTAACCTTGAGACTTAACACTGAGATTTAACCCTAAGACTTAACTTTAAGATGTAACATTCGGACTTAACCTTAAAACTTAACCCTAAGTCTCAACCTTAAGAAGTAACTTGAAGACTTAACCCTGAGAATGAACTCTAAGACTTCAACTTAATAATTAACGCTCAGATATAACCCTCAGACTTAAACTTAAGAAATAACCCTAAGACTTAACCTTAATATTTAACTTGAAGATGTAACCTTAAGGCTTAACCCTAAACTTAACCCTAAGAGTTAACCTTAAGTGTTGACCTTACAGATTTAACCCTAAGAGTTAACCTTAGGACTGAAACGTTAAGACTTAACCCTAAGACTTATCCCCAAGACGTAACTCTAAAGAGTTAACCCTAAGACTTCAGCTTGTGATTTAAACTTTAGACTGAACGCTAAGACTTAAAATTACGATTTAACATTAAGATTTAACCATAAGACTTAACCCTAAGACTTCAGGTTAAGTTTTAACCTTAAGACTCAACCCTGAGACTTAGTCGTGAAATTTATCCATAAGACTTATCCCTAAAACTGAAAACTGAGACTTAAACCTAAGATTTAACCTCAAGACTTAACCCTAAAACGTAGCCCTGAGACTTATCCTTGAGCTTTAACCTTGATACTTAATCCTGAGACTTAGCCCTAAGACTTATCCCCAAGACATAACTCTAAGGCTTAACCCTAAGACTTAACCTTAAGGCTCAACCTTAAGACTTAACCCTGAGACTTAACCATAAGACTTATCCTCAAGATTGTACTCTAAGACTTAACCCTAAGACTTAAGATGAAGACTTAACCCTAAGACTCAATCTATGAGATGTAAACTTAAGACTTAATTAACCCTAAGGCTCAATCTATGAGATGTAAACTTAAGACTTAACCTTTAGGAATTAACCCTGACACTTAACCTTAAGGCTTAACCCTAAGACTTAAGCTTAAGGTTTAAACTTAAGACTTATCCCTAAGACATAATCCTGAGACTTAACCCTAAGACTTAACCTCAAGTTTAACTTCAAAACTTAACCCTAAGACTGAATCCTAGGACACAACTTGACCACGTAACCCTGAGACTTAACCTTGAGACTTTACCTTGAAATTTAACCCTGGGATTTAACCCTAAGTCTTAATGCTAAGACTTAACTTGAAGATGTACCATTAAGACTTAACCTTAAAGCGTAACCTTAAGATTTACACTCAATACTTAACCCTAAGACTTAACCCTATGACTTAAACTTAAGGTTAAACCTTAAGACAAAACCTGAAGACTTAATTCAAAGACTTATCCCTAAGACTCAACACTGAGACTTAAACCTAAGATTTAAGACTTAACCCTAAGACTTAGCCCCAAGACTTAAGTCTAAGACTTCAAGTTATGAATTAAACTTTAGACTTAACCCTAAGACTCAAGCCATAAGACTTAGCCTGAAGACTTAACCTTAAAATTTAACCCTAAGACTGAACCCTAAAATATAACTTTTAAGACTTAACAATAAGACTGAACATTAGGACACAACCTTACGACTTCTACCCTGAGACCTAACCTTGAGACTTAACACTGAGATTTAACCCTAAGACTTAACTTTAAGATGTAACATTCGGACTTAACCTTAAAACTTAACCCTAAGTCTCAACCTTAAGAAGTAACTTGAAGACTTAACCCTGAGAATGAACTCTAAGACTTCAACTTAATAATGAACGCTCAGATATAACCCTCAGACTTAAACTTAAGAAATAACCCTAAGACTTAACCTTAATATTTAACTTGAAGATGTAACCTTAAGGCTTAACCCTAAACTTAACCCTAAGAGTTAACCTTAAGTGTTGACCTTACAGATTTAACCCTAAGAGTTAACCTTAGGACTGAAACGTTAAGACTTAACCCTAAGACTTATCCCCAAGACGTAACTCTAAAGAGTTAACCCTAAGACTTCAGCTTGTGATTTAAACTTTAGACTGAACGCTAAGACTTAAAATTACGATTTAACATTAAGATTTAACCATAAGACTTAACCCTAAGACTTCAGGTTAAGTTTTAACCTTAAGACTCAACCCTGAGACTTAGTCGTGAAATTTATCCATAAGACTTATCCCTAAAACTGAAAACTGAGACTTAAACCTAAGATTTAACCTCAAGACTTAACCCTAAAACGTAGCCCTGAGACTTATCCTTGAGCTTTAACCTTGATACTTAATCCTGAGACTTAGCCCTAAGACTTATCCCCAAGACATAACTCTAAGGCTTAACCCTAAGACTTAACCTTAAGGCTCAACCTTAAGACTTAACATTAAGACTTAACCCTGAGACTTAACCATAAGACTTATCCTCAAGATTGTACTCTAAGACTTAAGATGAAGACTTAACCCTAAGACTCAATCTATGAGATGTAAACTTAAGACTTAATTAACCCTAAGGCTCAATCTATGAGATGTAAACTTAAGACTTAACCTTTAGGAATTAACCCTGACACTTAACCTTAAGGCTTAACCCTAAGACTTAAGCTTAAGGTTTAAACTTAAGACTTATCCCTAAGACATAATCCTGAGACTTAACCCTAAGACTTAACCTCAAGTTTAACTTCAAAACTTAACCCTAAGACTGAATCCTAAGACACAACTTGACCACGTAACCCTGAGACTTTACCTTGAAATTTAACCCTGGGATTTAACCCTAAGTCTTAATGCTAAGACTTAACTTTAAGATGTACCATTAAGACTTAACCTTAAAACGTTACCTTAAGATTTACACTCAATACTTAACCCTAAGACTTAACCCTATGACTTAAACTTAAGGTTAAACCTTAAGACAAAACTTGAAGACTTAATTCAAAGACTTATCCCTAAGACTCAACACTGAGACTTAAACCTAAGATTTAAGACTTAACCCTAAGACTTAGCCCCAAGACTTAAGTCTAAGACTTCAAGTTATGAATTAAACTTTAGACTTAACCCTAAGACTCAAGCCATAAGACTTCACCTTAAGACTTCACCTGAAGACTTAACCTTAAAATTTAACCCTAAGACTGAACCCTAAAATATAACTTTTAAGACTTAACAATAAGACTGAACATTAAGACACAACCTTACGACTTCTACCCTGAGACCTAACCTTGAGACTTAACACTGAGATTTAACCCTAAGACTTAACTTTAAGATGTAACATTCGGACTTAACCTTAAAACTTAACCCTAAGTCTCAACCTTAAGAAGTAACTTGAAGACTTAACCCTGAGAATGAACTCTAAGACTTCAACTTAATAATGAACGCTCAGATATAACCCTCAGACTTAAACTTAAGAAATAACCCTAAGACTTAACCTTAATATTTAACTTGAAGATGTAACCTTAAGGCTTAACCCTAAACTTAACCCTAAGAGTTAACCTTAAGTGTTGACCTTACAGATTTAACCCTAAGAGTTAACCTTAGGACTGAAACGTTAAGACTTAACCCTAAGACTTATCCCCAAGACGTAACTCTAAAGAGTTAACCCTAAGACTTCAGCTTGTGATTTAAACTTTAGACTGAACGCTAAGACTTAAAATTACGATTTAACATTAAGATTTAACCATAAGACTTAACCCTAAGACTTCAGGTTAAGTTTTAACCTTAAGACTCAACCCTGAGACTTAGTCGTGAAATTTATCCATAAGACTTATCCCTAAAACTGAAAACTGAGACTTAAACCTAAGATTTAACCTCAAGACTTAACCCTAAAACGTAGCCCTGAGACTTATCCTTGAGCTTTAACCTTGATACTTAATCCTGAGACTTAGCCCTAAGACTTATCCCCAAGACATAACTCTAAGGCTTAACCCTAAGACTTAACCTTAAGGCTCAACCTTAAGACTTAACATTAAGACTTAACCCTGAGACTTAACCATAAGACTTATCCTCAAGATTGTACTCTAAGACTTAAGATGAAGACTTAACCCTAAGACTCAATCTATGAGATGTAAACTTAAGACTTAATGAACCCTAAGGCTCAATCTATGAGATGTAAACTTAAGACTTAACCTTTAGGAATTAACCCTGACACTTAACCTTAAGGCTTAACCCTAAGACTTAAGCTTAAGGTTTAAACTTAAGACTTATCCCTAAGACATAATCCTGAGACTTAACCCTAAGACTTAACCTCAAGTTTAACTTCAAAACTTAACCCTAAGACTGAATCCTAAGACACAACTTGACCACGTAACCCTGAGACTTAACCTTGAGACTTTACCTTGAAATTTAACCCTGGGATTTAACCCTAAGTCTTAATGCTAAGACTTAACTTGAAGATGTACCATTAAGACTTAACCTTAAAGCGTAACCTTAAGATTTACACTCAATACTTAACCCTAAGACTTAACCCTATGACTTAAACTTAAGGTTAAACCTTAAGACAAAACTTGAAGACTTAATTCAAAGACTTATCCCTAAGACTCAACACTGAGACTTAAACCTAAGATTTAAGACTTAACCCTAAGACTTAGCCCCAAGACTTAAGTCTAAGACTTCAAGTTATGAATTAAACTTTAGACTTAACCCTAAGACTCAAGCCATAAGACTTCACCTTAAGACTTCACCTGAAGACTTAACCTTAAAATTTAACCCTAAGACTGAACCCTAAAATATAACTTTTAAGACTTAACAATAAGACTGAACATTAAGACACAACCTTACGACTTCTACCCTGAGACCTAACCTTGAGACTTAACACTGAGATTTAACCCTAAGACTTAACTTTAAGATGTAACATTCGGACTTAACCTTAAAACTTAACCCTAAGTCTCAACCTTAAGAAGTAACTTGAAGACTTAACCCTGAGAATGAACTCTAAGACTTCAACTTAATAATGAACGCTCAGATATAACCCTCAGACTTAAACTTAAGAAATAACCCTAAGACTTAACCTTAATATTTAACTTGAAGATGTAACCTTAAGGCTTAACCCTAAACTTAACCCTAAGAGTTAACCTTAAGTGTTGACCTTACAGATTTAACCCTAAGAGTTAACCTTAGGACTGAAACGTTAAGACTTAACCCTAAGACTTATCCCCAAGACGTAACTCTAAAGAGTTAACCCTAAGACTTCAGCTTGTGATTTAAACTTTAGACTGAACGCTAAGACTTAAAATTACGATTTAACATTAAGATTTAACCATAAGACTTAACCCTAAGACTTCAGGTTAAGTTTTAACCTTAAGACTCAGCCCTGAGACTTAGTCGTGAAATTTATCCATAAGACTTATCCCTAAAACTGAAAACTGAGACTTAAACCTAAGATTTAACCTCAAGACTTAACCCTAAAACGTAGCCCTGAGACTTATCCTTGAGCTTTAACCTTGATACTTAATCCTGAGACTTAGCCCTAAGACTTATCCCCAAGACATAACTCTAAGGCTTAACCCTAAGACTTAACCTTAAGGCTCAACTTTAAGACTTAACATTAAGACTTAACCCTGAGACTTAACCATAAGACTTATCCTCAAGATTGTACTCTAAGACTTAAGATGAAGACTTAACCCTAAGACTCAATCTATGAGATGTAAACTTAAGACTTAATTAACCCTAAGGCTCAATCTATGAGATGTAAACTTAAGACTTAACCTTTAGGAATTAACCCTGACACTTAACCTTAAGGCTTAACCCTAAGACTTAAGCTTAAGGTTTAAACTTAAGACTTATCCCTAAGACATAATCCTGAGACTTAACCCTAAGACTTAACCTCAAGTTTAACTTCAAAACTTAACCCTAAGACTGAATCCTAAGACACAACTTGACCACGTAACCCTGAGACTTAACCTTGAGACTTTACCTTGAAATTTAACCCTGGGATTTAACCCTAAGTCTTAATGCTAAGACTTAACTTTGAGATGTACCATTAAGACTTAACCTTAAAGCGTAACCTTAAGATTTACACTCAATACTTAACCCTAAGACTTAACCCTATGACTTAAACTTAAGGTTAAACCTTAAGACAAAACTTGAAGACTTAATTCAAAGACTTATCCCTAAGACTCAACACTGAGACTTAAACCTAAGATTTAAGACTTAACCCTAAGACTTAGCCCCAAGACTTAAGTCTAAGACTTCAAGTTATGAATTAAACTTTAGACTTAACCCTAAGACTCAAGCCATAAGACTTCACCTTAAGACTTCGCCTGAAGACTTAACCTTAAAATTTAACCCTAAGACTGAACCCTAAAATATAACTTTTAAGACTTAACAATAAGACTGAACATTAGGACACAACCTTACGACTTCTACCCTGAGACCTAACCTTGAGACTTAACACTGAGATTTAACCCTAAGACTTAACTTTAAGATGTAACATTCGGACTTAACCTTAAAACTTAACCCTAAGTCTCAACCTTAAGAAGTAACTTGAAGACTTAACCCTGAGAATGAACTCTAAGACTTCAACTTCCTAATGAACGCTCAGATATAACCCTCAGACTTAAACTTAAGAAATAACCCTAAGACTTAACCTTAATATTTAACTTGAAGATGTAACCTTAAGGCTTAACCCTAAACTTAACCCTAAGAGTTAACCTTAAGTGTTGACCTTACAGATTTAACCCTAAGAGTTAACCTTAGGACTGAAACGTTAAGACTTAACCCTAAGACTTATCCCCAAGACGTAACTCTAAAGAGTTAACCCTAAGACTTCAGCTTGTGATTTAAACTTTAGACTGAACGCTAAGACTTAAAATTACGATTTAACATTAAGATTTAACCATAAGACTTAACCCTAAGACTTCAGGTTAAGTTTTAACCTTAAGACTCAACCCTGAGACTTAGTCGTGAAATTTATCCATAAGACTTATCCCTAAAACTGAAAACTGAGACTTAAACCTAAGATTTAACCTGAAGACTTAACCCTAAAACGTAGCCCTGAGACTTATCCTTGAGCTTTAACCTTGATACTTAATCCTGAGACTTAGCCCTAAGACTTATCCCCAAGACATAACTCTAAGGCTTAACCCTAAGACTTAACCTTAAGGCTCAACCTTAAGACTTAACATTAAGACTTAACCCTGAGACTTAACCAGAAGACTTATCCTCAAGATTGTACTCTAAGACTTAAGATGAAGACTTAACCCTAAGACTCAATCTATGAGATGTAAACTTAAGACTTAATTAACCCTAAGGCTCAATCTATGAGATGTAAACTTAAGACTTAACCTTTAGGAATTAACCCTGACACTTAACCTTAAGGCTTAACCCTAAGACTTAAGCTTAAGGTTTAAACTTAAGACTTATCCCTAAGACATAATCCTGAGACTTAACCCTAAGACTTAACCTCAAGTTTAACTTCAAAACTTAACCCTAAGACTGAATCCTAAGACACAACTTGACCACGTAACCCTGAGACTTAACCTTGAGACTTTACCTTGAAATTTAACCCTGGGATTTAACCCTAAGTCTTAATGCTAAGACTTAACTTTGAGATGTACCATTAAGACTTAACCTTAAAGCGTAACCTTAAGATTTACACTCAATACTTAACCCTAAGACTTAACCCTATGACTTAAACTTAAGGTTAAACCTTAAGACAAAACTTGAAGACTTAATTCAAAGACTTATCCCTAAGACTCAACACTGAGACTTAAACCTAAGATTTAAGACTTAACCCTAAGACTTAGCCCCAAGACTTAAGTCTAAGACTTCAAGTTATGAATTAAACTTTAGACTTAACCCTAAGACTCAAGCCATAAGACTTCACCTAAAGACTTAACCTTAAAATTTAACCCTAAGACTGAACCCTAAAATATAACTTTTAAGACTTAACAATAAGACTGAACATTAAGACACAACCTTACGACTTCTACCCTGAGACCTAACCTTGAGACTTAACACTGAGATTTAACCCTAAGACTTAACTTTAAGATGTAACATTCGGACTTAACCTTAAAACTTAACCCTAAGTCTCAACCTTAAGAAGTAACTTGAAGACTTAACCCTGAGAATGAACTCTAAGACTTCAACTTCCTAATGAACGCTCAGATATAACCCTCAGACTTAAACTTAAGAAATAACCCTAAGACTTAACCTTAATATTTAACTTGAAGATGTAACCTTAAGGCTTAACCCTAAACTTAACCCTAAGAGTTAACCTTAAGTGTTGACCTTACAGATTTAACCCTAAGAGTTAACCTTAGGACTGAAACGTTAAGACTTAACCCTAAGACTTATCCCCAAGACGTAACTCTAAAGAGTTAACCCTAAGACTTCAGCTTGTGATTTAAACTTTAGACTGAACGCTAAGACTTAAAATTACGATTTAACATTAAGATTTAACCATAAGACTTAACCCTAAGACTTCAGGTTAAGTTTTAACCTTAAGACTCAACCCTGAGACTTAGTCGTGAAATTTATCCATAAGACTTATCCCTAAAACTGAAAACTGAGACTTAAACCTAAGATTTAACCTGAAGACTTAACCCTAAAACGTAGCCCTGAGACTTATCCTTGAGCTTTAACCTTGATACTTAATCCTGAGACTTAGCCCTAAGACTTATCCCCAAGACATAACTCTAAGGCTTAACCCTAAGACTTAACCTTAAGGCTCAACTTTAAGACTTAACATTAAGACTTAACCCTGAGACTTAACCATAAGACTTATCCTCAAGATTGTACTCTAAGACTTAAGATGAAGACTTAACCCTAAGACTCAATCTATGAGATGTAAACTTAAGACTTAATTAACCCTAAGGCTCAATCTATGAGATGTAAACTTAAGACTTAACCTTTAGGAATTAACCCTGACACTTAACCTTAAGGCTTAACCCTAAGACTTAAGCTTAAGGTTTAAACTTAAGACTTATCCCTAAGACATAATCCTGAGACTTAACCCTAAGACTTAACCTCAAGTTTAACTTCAAAACTTAACCCTAAGACTGAATCCTAAGACACAACTTGACCACGTAACCCTGAGACTTAACCTTGAGACTTTACCTTGAAATTTAACCCTGGGATTTAACCCTAAGTCTTAATGCTAAGACTTAACTTTGAGATGTACCATTAAGACTTAACCTTAAAGCGTAACCTTAAGATTTACACTCAATACTTAACCCTAAGACTTAACCCTATGACTTAAACTTAAGGTTAAACCTTAAGACAAAACTTGAAGACTTAATTCAAAGACTTATCCCTAAGACTCAACACTGAGACTTAAACCTAAGATTTAAGACTTAACCCTAAGACTTAGCCCCAAGACTTAAGTCTAAGACTTCAAGTTATGAATTAAACTTTAGACTTAACCCTAAGACTCAAGCCATAAGACTTCACCTTAAGACTTAGCCTGAAGACTTAACCTTAAAATTTAACCCTAAGACTGAACCCTAAAATATAACTTTTAAGACTTAACAATAAGACTGAACATTAGGACACAACCTTACGACTTCTACCCTGAGACCTAACCTTGAGACTTAACACTGAGATTTAACCCTAAGACTTAACTTTAAGATGTAACATTCGGACTTAACCTTAAAACTTAACCCTAAGTCTCAACCTTAAGAAGTAACTTGAAGACTTAACCCTGAGAATGAACTCTAAGACTTCAACTTCCTAATGAACGCTCAGATATAACCCTCAGACTTAAACTTAAGAAATAACCCTAAGACTTAACCTTAATATTTAACTTGAAGATGTAACCTTAAGGCTTAACCCTAAACTTAACCCTAAGAGTTAACCTTAAGTGTTGACCTTACAGATTTAACCCTAAGAGTTAACCTTAGGACTGAAACGTTAAGACTTAACCCTAAGACTTATCCCCAAGACGTAACTCTAAAGAGTTAACCCTAAGACTTCAGCTTGTGATTTAAACTTTAGACTGAACGCTAAGACTTAAAATTACGATTTAACATTAAGATTTAACCATAAGACTTAACCCTAAGACTTCAGGTTAAGTTTTAACCTTAAGACTCAACCCTGAGACTTAGTCGTGAAATTTATCCATAAGACTTATCCCTAAAACTGAAAACTGAGACTTAAACCTAAGATTTAACCTCAAGACTTAACCCTAAAACGTAGCCCTGAGACTTATCCTTGAGCTTTAACCTTGATACTTAATCCTGAGACTTAGCCCTAAGACTTATCCCCAAGACATAACTCTAAGGCTTAACCCTAAGACTTAACCTTAAGGCTCAACCTTAAGACTTAACCCTGAGACTTAACCATAAGACTTATCCTCAAGATTGTACTCTAAGACTTAACCCTAAGACTTAAGATGAAGACTTAACCCTAAGACTCAATCTATGAGATGTAAACTTAAGACTTAATTAACCCTAAGGCTCAATCTATGAGATGTAAACTTAAGACTTAACCTTTAGGAATTAACCCTGACACTTAACCTTAAGGCTTAACCCTAAGACTTAAGCTTAAGGTTTAAACTTAAGACTTATCCCTAAGACATAATCCTGAGACTTAACCCTAAGACTTAACCTCAAGTTTAACTTCAAAACTTAACCCTAAGACTGAATCCTAAGACACAACTTGACCACGTAACCCTGAGACTTAACCTTGAGACTTTACCTTGAAATTTAACCCTGGGATTTAACCCTAAGTCTTAATGCTAAGACTTAACTTGAAGATGTACCATTAAGACTTAACCTTAAAGCGTAACCTTAAGATTTACACTCAATACTTAACCCTAAGACTTAACCCTATGACTTAAACTTAAGGTTAAACCTTAAGACAAAACCTGAAGACTTAATTCAAAGACTTATCCCTAAGACTCAACACTGAGACTTAAACCTAAGATTTAAGACTTAACCCTAAGACTTAGCCCCAAGACTTAAGTCTAAGACTTCAAGTTATGAATTAAACTTTAGACTTAACCCTAAGACTCAAGCCATAAGACTTCACCTAAAGACTTAACCTTAAAATTTAACCCTAAGACTGAACCCTAAAATATAACTTTTAAGACTTAACAATAAGACTGAACATTAAGACACAACCTTACGACTTCTACCCTGAGACCTAACCTTGAGACTTAACACTGAGATTTAACCCTAAGACTTAACTTTAAGATGTAACATTCGGACTTAACCTTAAAACTTAACCCTAAGTCTCAACCTTAAGAAGTAACTTGAAGACTTAACCCTGAGAATGAACTCTAAGACTTCAACTTCCTAATGAACGCTCAGATATAACCCTCAGACTTAAACTTAAGAAATAACCCTAAGACTTAACCTTAATATTTAACTTGAAGATGTAACCTTAAGGCTTAACCCTAAACTTAACCCTAAGAGTTAACCTTAAGTGTTGACCTTACAGATTTAACCCTAAGAGTTAACCTTAGGACTGAAACGTTAAGACTTAACCCTAAGACTTATCCCCAAGACGTAACTCTAAAGAGTTAACCCTAAGACTTCAGCTTGTGATTTAAACTTTAGACTGAACGCTAAGACTTAAAATTACGATTTAACATTAAGATTTAACCATAAGACTTAACCCTAAGACTTCAGGTTAAGTTTTAACCTTAAGACTCAGCCCTGAGACTTAGTCGTGAAATTTATCCATAAGACTTATCCCTAAAACTGAAAACTGAGACTTAAACCTAAGATTTAACCTGAAGACTTAACCCTAAAACGTAGCCCTGAGACTTATCCTTGAGCTTTAACCTTGATACTTAATCCTGAGACTTAGCCCTAAGACTTATCCCCAAGACATAACTCTAAGGCTTAACCCTAAGGCTCAACCTTAAGGCTCAACCTTAAGACTTAACCCTGAGACTTAACCATAAGACTTATCCTCAAGATTGTACTCTAAGACTTAACCCTAAGACTTAAGATGAAGACTTAACCCTAAGACTCAATCTATGAGATGTAAACTTAAGACTTAATTAACCCTAAGGCTCAATCTATGAGATGTAAACTTAAGACTTAACCTTTAGGAATTAACCCTGACACTTAACCTTAAGGCTTAACCCTAAGACTTAAGCTTAAGGTTTAAACTTAAGACTTATCCCTAAGACATAATCCTGAGACTTAACCCTAAGACTTAACCTCAAGTTTAACTTCAAAACTTAACCCTAAGACTGAATCCTAAGACACAACTTGACCACGTAACCCTGAGACTTAACCTTGAGACTTTACCTTGAAATTTAACCCTGGGATTTAACCCTAAGTCTTAATGCTAAGACTTAACTTGAAGATGTACCATTAAGACTTAACCTTAAAGCGTAACCTTAAGATTTACACTCAATACTTAACCCTAAGACTTAACCCTATGACTTAAACTTAAGGTTAAACCTTAAGACAAAACCTGAAGACTTAATTCAAAGACTTATCCCTAAGACTCAACACTGAGACTTAAACCTAAGATTTAAGACTTAACCCTAAGACTTAGCCCCAAGACTTAAGTCTAAGACTTCAAGTTATGAATTAAACTTTAGACTTAACCCTAAGACTCAAGCCATAAGACTTCACCTAAAGACTTAACCTTAAAATTTAACCCTAAGACTGAACCCTAAAATATAACTTTTAAGACTTAACAATAAGACTGAACATTAAGACACAACCTTACGACTCCTACCCTGAGACCTAACCTTGAGACTTAACACTGAGATTTAACCCTAAGACTTAACTTTAAGATGTAACATTCGGACTTAACCTTAAAACTTAACCCTAAGTCTCAACCTTAAGAAGTAACTTGAAGACTTAACCCTGAGAATGAACTCTAAGACTTCAACTTAATAATGAACGCTCAGATATAACCCTCAGACTTAAACTTAAGAAATAACCCTAAGACTTAACCTTAATATTTAACTTGAAGATGTAACCTTAAGGCTTAACCCTAAACTTAACCCTAAGAGTTAACCTTAAGTGTTGACCTTACAGATTTAACCCTAAGAGTTAACCTTAGGACTGAAACGTTAAGACTTAACCCTAAGACTTATCCCCAAGACGTAACTCTAAAGAGTTAACCCTAAGACTTCAGCTTGTGATTTAAACTTTAGACTGAACGCTAAGACTTAAAATTACGATTTAACATTAAGATTTAACCATAAGACTTAACCCTAAGACTTCAGGTTAAGTTTTAACCTTAAGACTCAGCCCTGAGACTTAGTCGTGAAATTTATCCATAAGACTTATCCCTAAAACTGAAAACTGAGACTTAAACCTAAGATTTAACCTGAAGACTTAACCCTAAAACGTAGCCCTGAGACTTATCCTTGAGCTTTAACCTTGATACTTAATCCTGAGACTTAGCCCTAAGACTTATCCCCAAGACATAACTCTAAGGCTTAACCCTAAGGCTCAACCTTAAGACTTAACATTAAGACTTAACCCTGAGACTTAACCATAAGACTTATCCTCAAGATTGTACTCTAAGACTTAACCCTAAGACTTAAGATGAAGACTTAACCCTAAGACTCAATCTATGAGATGTAAACTTAAGACTTAATTAACCCTAAGGCTCAATCTATGAGATGTAAACTTAAGACTTAACCTTTAGGAATTAACCCTGACACTTAACCTTAAGGCTTAACCCTAAGACTTAAGCTTAAGGTTTAAACTTAAGACTTATCCCTAAGACATAATCCTGAGACTTAACCCTAAGACTTAACCTCAAGTTTAACTTCAAAACTTAACCCTAAGACTGAATCCTAAGACACAACTTGACCACGTAACCCTGAGACTTAACCTTGAGACTTTACCTTGAAATTTAACCCTGGGATTTAACCCTAAGTCTTAATGCTAAGACTTAACTTTGAGATGTACCATTAAGACTTAACCTTAAAGCGTAACCTTAAGATTTACACTCAATACTTAACCCTAAGACTTAACCCTATGACTTAAACTTAAGGTTAAACCTTAAGACAAAACTTGAAGACTTAATTCAAAGACTTATCCCTAAGACTCAACACTGAGACTTAAACCTAAGATTTAAGACTTAACCCTAAGACTTAGCCCCAAGACTTAAGTCTAAGACTTCAAGTTATGAATTAAACTTTAGACTTAACCCTAAGACTCAAGCCATAAGACTTCACCTTAAGACTTCACCTGAAGACTTAACCTTAAAATTTAACCCTAAGACTGAACCCTAAAATATAACTTTTAAGACTTAACAATAAGACTGAACATTAGGACACAACCTTACGACTTCTACCCTGAGACCTAACCTTGAGACTTAACACTGAGATTTAACCCTAAGACTTAACTTTAAGATGTAACATTCGGACTTAACCTTAAAACTTAACCCTAAGTCTCAACCTTAAGAAGTAACTTGAAGACTTAACCCTGAGAATGAACTCTAAGACTTCAACTTCCTAATGAACGCTCAGATATAACCCTCAGACTTAAACTTAAGAAATAACCCTAAGACTTAACCTTAATATTTAACTTGAAGATGTAACCTTAAGGCTTAACCCTAAACTTAACCCTAAGAGTTAACCTTAAGTGTTGACCTTACAGATTTAACCCTAAGAGTTAACCTTAGGACTGAAACGTTAAGACTTAACCCTAAGACTTATCCCCAAGACGTAACTCTAAAGAGTTAACCCTAAGACTTCAGCTTGTGATTTAAACTTTAGACTGAACGCTAAGACTTAAAATTACGATTTAACATTAAGATTTAACCATAAGACTTAACCCTAAGACTTCAGGTTAAGTTTTAACCTTAAGACTCAACCCTGAGACTTAGTCGTGAAATTTATCCATAAGACTTATCCCTAAAACTGAAAACTGAGACTTAAACCTAAGATTTAACCTGAAGACTTAACCCTAAAACGTAGCCCTGAGACTTATCCTTGAGCTTTAACCTTGATACTTAATCCTGAGACTTAGCCCTAAGACTTATCCCCAAGACATAACTCTAAGGCTTAACCCTAAGACTTAACCTTAAGGCTCAACCTTAAGACTTAACCCTGAGACTTAACCATAAGACTTATCCTCAAGATTGTACTCTAAGACTTAACCCTAAGACTTAAGATGAAGACTTAACCCTAAGACTCAATCTATGAGATGTAAACTTAAGACTTAATTAACCCTAAGGCTCAATCTATGAGATGTAAACTTAAGACTTAACCTTTAGGAATTAACCCTGACACTTAACCTTAAGGCTTAACCCTAAGACTTAAGCTTAAGGTTTAAACTTAAGACTTATCCCTAAGACATAATCCTGAGACTTAACCCTAAGACTTAACCTCAAGTTTAACTTCAAAACTTAACCCTAAGACTGAATCCTAAGACACAACTTGACCACGTAACCCTGAGACTTAACCTTGAGACTTTACCTTGAAATTTAACCCTGGGATTTAACCCTAAGTCTTAATGCTAAGACTTAACTTGAAGATGTACCATTAAGACTTAACCTTAAAGCGTAACCTTAAGATTTACACTCAATACTTAACCCTAAGACTTAACCCTATGACTTAAACTTAAGGTTAAACCTTAAGACAAAACCTGAAGACTTAATTCAAAGACTTATCCCTAAGACTCAACACTGAGACTTAAACCTAAGATTTAAGACTTAACCCTAAGACTTAGCCCCAAGACTTAAGTCTAAGACTTCAAGTTATGAATTAAACTTTAGACTTAACCCTAAGACTCAAGCCATAAGACTTCACCTAAAGACTTAACCTTAAAATTTAACCCTAAGACTGAACCCTAAAATATAACTTTTAAGACTTAACAATAAGACTGAACATTAAGACACAACCTTACGACTTCTACCCTGAGACCTAACCTTGAGACTTAACACTGAGATTTAACCCTAAGACTTAACTTTAAGATGTAACATTCGGACTTAACCTTAAAACTTAACCCTAAGCCTCAACCTTAAGAAGTAACTTGAAGACTTAACCCTGAGAATGAACTCTAAGACTTCAACTTAATAATGAACGCTCAGATATAACCCTCAGACTTAAACTTAAGAAATAACCCTAAGACTTAACCTTAATATTTAACTTGAAGATGTAACCTTAAGGCTTAACCCTAAACTTAACCCTAAGAGTTAACCTTAAGTGTTGACCTTACAGATTTAACCCTAAGAGTTAACCTTAGGACTGAAACGTTAAGACTTAACCCTAAGACTTATCCCCAAGACGTAACTCTAAAGAGTTAACCCTAAGACTTCAGCTTGTGATTTAAACTTTAGACTGAACGCTAAGACTTAAAATTACGATTTAACATTAAGATTTAACCATAAGACTTAACCCTAAGACTTCAGGTTAAGTTTTAACCTTAAGACTCAACCCTGAGACTTAGTCGTGAAATTTATCCATAAGACTTATCCCTAAAACTGAAAACTGAGACTTAAACCTAAGATTTAACCTGAAGACTTAACCCTAAAACGTAGCCCTGAGACTTATCCTTGAGCTTTAACCTTGATACTTAATCCTGAGACTTAGCCCTAAGACTTATCCCCAAGACATAACTCTAAGGCTTAACCCTAAGACTTAACCTTAAGGCTCAACTTTAAGACTTAACATTAAGACTTAACCCTGAGACTTAACCATAAGACTTATCCTCAAGATTGTACTCTAAGACTTAAGATGAAGACTTAACCCTAAGACTCAATCTATGAGATGTAAACTTAAGACTTAATGAACCCTAAGACTCAATCTATGAGATGTAAACTTAAGACTTAACCTTTAGGAATTAACCCTGACACTTAACCTTAAGGCTTAACCCTAAGACTTAAGCTTAAGGTTTAAACTTAAGACTTATCCCTAAGACATAATCCTGAGACTTAACCCTAAGACTTAACCTCAAGTTTAACTTCAAAACTTAACCCTAAGACTGAATCCTAAGACACAACTTGACCACGTAACCCTGAGACTTAACCTTGAGACTTTACCTTGAAATTTAACCCTGGGATTTAACCCTAAGTCTTAATGCTAAGACTTAACTTTGAGATGTACCATTAAGACTTAACCTTAAAGCGTAACCTTAAGATTTACACTCAATACTTAACCCTAAGACTTAACCCTATGACTTAAACTTAAGGTTAAACCTTAAGACAAAACTTGAAGACTTAATTCAAAGACTTATCCCTAAGACTCAACACTGAGACTTAAACCTAAGATTTAAGACTTAACCCTAAGACTTAGCCCCAAGACTTAAGTCTAAGACTTCAAGTTATGAATTAAACTTTAGACTTAACCCTAAGACTCAAGCCATAAGACTTCACCTTAAGACTTAGCCTGAAGACTTAACCTTAAAATTTAACCCTAAGACTGAACCCTAAAATATAACTTTTAAGACTTAACAATAAGACTGAACATTAAGACACAACCTTACGACTTCTACCCTGAGACCTAACCTTGAGACTTAACACTGAGATTTAACCCTAAGACTTAACTTTAAGATGTAACATTCGGACTTAACCTTAAAACTTAACCCTAAGTCTCAACCTTAAGAAGTAACTTGAAGACTTAACCCTGAGAATGAACTCTAAGACTTCAACTTCCTAATGAACGCTCAGATATAACCCTCAGACTTAAACTTAAGAAATAACCCTAAGACTTAACCTTAATATTTAACTTGAAGATGTAACCTTAAGGCTTAACCCTAAACTTAACCCTAAGAGTTAACCTTAAGTGTTGACCTTACAGATTTAACCCTAAGAGTTAACCTTAGGACTGAAACGTTAAGACTTAACCCTAAGACTTATCCCCAAGACGTAACTCTAAAGAGTTAACCCTAAGACTTCAGCTTGTGATTTAAACTTTAGACTGAACGCTAAGACTTAAAATTACGATTTAACATTAAGATTTAACCATAAGACTTAACCCTAAGACTTCAGGTTAAGTTTTAACCTTAAGACTCAACCCTGAGACTTAGTCGTGAAATTTATCCATAAGACTTATCCCTAAAACTGAAAACTGAGACTTAAACCTAAGATTTAACCTGAAGACTTAACCCTAAAACGTAGCCCTGAGACTTATCCTTGAGCTTTAACCTTGATACTTAATCCTGAGACTTAGCCCTAAGACTTATCCCCAAGACATAACTCTAAGGCTTAACCCTAAGACTTAACCTTAAGGCTCAACTTTAAGACTTAACATTAAGACTTAACCCTGAGACTTAACCATAAGACTTATCCTCAAGATTGTACTCTAAGACTTAAGATGAAGACTTAACCCTAAGACTCAATCTATGAGATGTAAACTTAAGACTTAATTAACCCTAAGGCTCAATCTATGAGATGTAAACTTAAGACTTAACCTTTAGGAATTAACCCTGACACTTAACCTTAAGGCTTAACCCTAAGACTTAAGCTTAAGGTTTAAACTTAAGACTTATCCCTAAGACATAATCCTGAGACTTAACCCTAAGACTTAACCTCAAGTTTAACTTCAAAACTTAACCCTAAGACTGAATCCTAAGACACAACTTGACCACGTAACCCTGAGACTTAACCTTGAGACTTTACCTTGAAATTTAACCCTGGGATTTAACCCTAAGTCTTAATGCTAAGACTTAACTTTGAGATGTACCATTAAGACTTAACCTTAAAGCGTAACCTTAAGATTTACACTCAATACTTAACCCTAAGACTTAACCCTATGACTTAAACTTAAGGTTAAACCTTAAGACAAAACTTGAAGACTTAATTCAAAGACTTATCCCTAAGACTCAACACTGAGACTTAAACCTAAGATTTAAGACTTAACCCTAAGACTTAGCCCCAAGACTTAAGTCTAAGACTTCAAGTTATGAATTAAACTTTAGACTTAACCCTAAGACTCAAGCCATAAGACTTCACCTTAAGACTTAGCCTGAAGACTTAACCTTAAAATTTAACCCTAAGACTGAACCCTAAAATATAACTTTTAAGACTTAACAATAAGACTGAACATTAGGACACAACCTTACGACTTCTACCCTGAGACCTAACCTTGAGACTTAACACTGAGATTTAACCCTAAGACTTAACTTTAAGATGTAACATTCGGACTTAACCTTAAAACTTAACCCTAAGTCTCAACCTTAAGAAGTAACTTGAAGACTTAACCCTGAGAATGAACTCTAAGACTTCAACTTCCTAATGAACGCTCAGATATAACCCTCAGACTTAAACTTAAGAAATAACCCTAAGACTTAACCTTAATATTTAACTTGAAGATGTAACCTTAAGGCTTAACCCTAAACTTAACCCTAAGAGTTAACCTTAAGTGTTGACCTTACAGATTTAACCCTGAGAGTTAACCTTAGGACTGAAACGTTAAGACTTAACCCTAAGACTTATCCCCAAGACGTAACTCTAAAGAGTTAACCCTAAGACTTCAGCTTGTGATTTAAACTTTAGACTGAACGCTAAGACTTAAAATTACGATTTAACATTAAGATTTAACCATAAGACTTAACCCTAAGACTTCAGGTTAAGTTTTAACCTTAAGACTCAACCCTGAGACTTAGTCGTGAAATTTATCCATAAGACTTATCCCTAAAACTGAAAACTGAGACTTAAACCTAAGATTTAACCTCAAGACTTAACCCTAAAACGTAGCCCTGAGACTTATCCTTGAGCTTTAACCTTGATACTTAATCCTGAGACTTAGCCCTAAGACTTATCCCCAAGACATAACTCTAAGGCTTAACCCTAAGACTTAACCTTAAGGCTCAACCTTAAGACTTAACCCTGAGACTTAACCATAAGACTTATCCTCAAGATTGTACTCTAAGACTTAACCCTAAGACTTAAGATGAAGACTTAACCCTAAGACTCAATCTATGAGATGTAAACTTAAGACTTAATTAACCCTAAGGCTCAATCTATGAGATGTAAACTTAAGACTTAACCTTTAGGAATTAACCCTGACACTTAACCTTAAGGCTTAACCCTAAGACTTAAGCTTAAGGTTTAAACTTAAGACTTATCCCTAAGACATAATCCTGAGACTTAACCCTAAGACTTAACCTCAAGTTTAACTTCAAAACTTAACCCTAAGACTGAATCCTAAGACACAACTTGACCACGTAACCCTGAGACTTAACCTTGAGACTTTACCTTGAAATTTAACCCTGGGATTTAACCCTAAGTCTTAATGCTAAG
This sequence comes from Falco punctatus, assembly GCF_963210335.1. Taxonomy (NCBI): domain Eukaryota; kingdom Metazoa; phylum Chordata; class Aves; order Falconiformes; family Falconidae; genus Falco; species Falco punctatus. The sequence goes on along the minus strand of NW_027660283.1, from coordinate 21,193 downwards.
ACTTAACTTGAAGATGTACCATTAAGACTTAACCTTAAAGCGTAACCTTAAGATTTACACTCAATACTTAACCCTAAGACTTAACCCTATGACTTAAACTTAAGGTTAAACCTTAAGACAAAACCTGAAGACTTAATTCAAAGACTTATCCCTAAGACTCAACACTGAGACTTAAACCTAAGATTTAAGACTTAACCCTAAGACTTAGCCCCAAGACTTAAGTCTAAGACTTCAAGTTATGAATTAAACTTTAGACTTAACCCTAAGACTCAAGCCATAAGACTTCACCTAAAGACTTAACCTTAAAATTTAACCCTAAGACTGAACCCTAAAATATAACTTTTAAGACTTAACAATAAGACTGAACATTAAGACACAACCTTACGACTTCTACCCTGAGACCTAACCTTGAGACTTAACACTGAGATTTAACCCTAAGACTTAACTTTAAGATGTAACATTCGGACTTAACCTTAAAACTTAACCCTAAGTCTCAACCTTAAGAAGTAACTTGAAGACTTAACCCTGAGAATGAACTCTAAGACTTCAACTTCCTAATGAACGCTCAGATATAACCCTCAGACTTAAACTTAAGAAATAACCCTAAGACTTAACCTTAATATTTAACTTGAAGATGTAACCTTAAGGCTTAACCCTAAACTTAACCCTAAGAGTTAACCTTAAGTGTTGACCTTACAGATTTAACCCTAAGAGTTAACCTTAGGACTGAAACGTTAAGACTTAACCCTAAGACTTATCCCCAAGACGTAACTCTAAAGAGTTAACCCTAAGACTTCAGCTTGTGATTTAAACTTTAGACTGAACGCTAAGACTTAAAATTACGATTTAACATTAAGATTTAACCATAAGACTTAACCCTAAGACTTCAGGTTAAGTTTTAACCTTAAGACTCAGCCCTGAGACTTAGTCGTGAAATTTATCCATAAGACTTATCCCTAAAACTGAAAACTGAGACTTAAACCTAAGATTTAACCTGAAGACTTAACCCTAAAACGTAGCCCTGAGACTTATCCTTGAGCTTTAACCTTGATACTTAATCCTGAGACTTAGCCCTAAGACTTATCCCCAAGACATAACTCTAAGGCTTAACCCTAAGGCTCAACCTTAAGGCTCAACCTTAAGACTTAACCCTGAGACTTAACCATAAGACTTATCCTCAAGATTGTACTCTAAGACTTAACCCTAAGACTTAAGATGAAGACTTAACCCTAAGACTCAATCTATGAGATGTAAACTTAAGACTTAATTAACCCTAAGGCTCAATCTATGAGATGTAAACTTAAGACTTAACCTTTAGGAATTAACCCTGACACTTAACCTTAAGGCTTAACCCTAAGACTTAAGCTTAAGGTTTAAACTTAAGACTTATCCCTAAGACATAATCCTGAGACTTAACCCTAAGACTTAACCTCAAGTTTAACTTCAAAACTTAACCCTAAGACTGAATCCTAAGACACAACTTGACCACGTAACCCTGAGACTTAACCTTGAGACTTTACCTTGAAATTTAACCCTGGGATTTAACCCTAAGTCTTAATGCTAAGACTTAACTTGAAGATGTACCATTAAGACTTAACCTTAAAGCGTAACCTTAAGATTTACACTCAATACTTAACCCTAAGACTTAACCCTATGACTTAAACTTAAGGTTAAACCTTAAGACAAAACCTGAAGACTTAATTCAAAGACTTATCCCTAAGACTCAACACTGAGACTTAAACCTAAGATTTAAGACTTAACCCTAAGACTTAGCCCCAAGACTTAAGTCTAAGACTTCAAGTTATGAATTAAACTTTAGACTTAACCCTAAGACTCAAGCCATAAGACTTCACCTAAAGACTTAACCTTAAAATTTAACCCTAAGACTGAACCCTAAAATATAACTTTTAAGACTTAACAATAAGACTGAACATTAAGACACAACCTTACGACTCCTACCCTGAGACCTAACCTTGAGACTTAACACTGAGATTTAACCCTAAGACTTAACTTTAAGATGTAACATTCGGACTTAACCTTAAAACTTAACCCTAAGTCTCAACCTTAAGAAGTAACTTGAAGACTTAACCCTGAGAATGAACTCTAAGACTTCAACTTAATAATGAACGCTCAGATATAACCCTCAGACTTAAACTTAAGAAATAACCCTAAGACTTAACCTTAATATTTAACTTGAAGATGTAACCTTAAGGCTTAACCCTAAACTTAACCCTAAGAGTTAACCTTAAGTGTTGACCTTACAGATTTAACCCTAAGAGTTAACCTTAGGACTGAAACGTTAAGACTTAACCCTAAGACTTATCCCCAAGACGTAACTCTAAAGAGTTAACCCTAAGACTTCAGCTTGTGATTTAAACTTTAGACTGAACGCTAAGACTTAAAATTACGATTTAACATTAAGATTTAACCATAAGACTTAACCCTAAGACTTCAGGTTAAGTTTTAACCTTAAGACTCAGCCCTGAGACTTAGTCGTGAAATTTATCCATAAGACTTATCCCTAAAACTGAAAACTGAGACTTAAACCTAAGATTTAACCTGAAGACTTAACCCTAAAACGTAGCCCTGAGACTTATCCTTGAGCTTTAACCTTGATACTTAATCCTGAGACTTAGCCCTAAGACTTATCCCCAAGACATAACTCTAAGGCTTAACCCTAAGGCTCAACCTTAAGACTTAACATTAAGACTTAACCCTGAGACTTAACCATAAGACTTATCCTCAAGATTGTACTCTAAGACTTAACCCTAAGACTTAAGATGAAGACTTAACCCTAAGACTCAATCTATGAGATGTAAACTTAAGACTTAATTAACCCTAAGGCTCAATCTATGAGATGTAAACTTAAGACTTAACCTTTAGGAATTAACCCTGACACTTAACCTTAAGGCTTAACCCTAAGACTTAAGCTTAAGGTTTAAACTTAAGACTTATCCCTAAGACATAATCCTGAGACTTAACCCTAAGACTTAACCTCAAGTTTAACTTCAAAACTTAACCCTAAGACTGAATCCTAAGACACAACTTGACCACGTAACCCTGAGACTTAACCTTGAGACTTTACCTTGAAATTTAACCCTGGGATTTAACCCTAAGTCTTAATGCTAAGACTTAACTTTGAGATGTACCATTAAGACTTAACCTTAAAACGTAACCTTAAGATTTACACTCAATACTTAACCCTAAGACTTAACCCTATGACTTAAACTTAAGGTTAAACCTTAAGACAAAACTTGAAGACTTAATTCAAAGACTTATCCCTAAGACTCAACACTGAGACTTAAACCTAAGATTTAAGACTTAACCCTAAGACTTAGCCCCAAGACTTAAGTCTAAGACTTCAAGTTATGAATTAAACTTTAGACTTAACCCTAAGACTCAAGCCATAAGACTTCACCTTAAGACTTCACCTGAAGACTTAACCTTAAAATTTAACCCTAAGACTGAACCCTAAAATATAACTTTTAAGACTTAACAATAAGACTGAACATTAGGACACAACCTTACGACTTCTACCCTGAGACCTAACCTTGAGACTTAACACTGAGATTTAACCCTAAGACTTAACTTTAAGATGTAACATTCGGACTTAACCTTAAAACTTAACCCTAAGTCTCAACCTTAAGAAGTAACTTGAAGACTTAACCCTGAGAATGAACTCTAAGACTTCAACTTAATAATGAACGCTCAGATATAACCCTCAGACTTAAACTTAAGAAATAACCCTAAGACTTAACCTTAATATTTAACTTGAAGATGTAACCTTAAGGCTTAACCCTAAACTTAACCCTAAGAGTTAACCTTAAGTGTTGACCTTACAGATTTAACCCTAAGAGTTAACCTTAGGACTGAAACGTTAAGACTTAACCCTAAGACTTATCCCCAAGACGTAACTCTAAAGAGTTAACCCTAAGACTTCAGCTTGTGATTTAAACTTTAGACTGAACGCTAAGACTTAAAATTACGATTTAACATTAAGATTTAACCATAAGACTTAACCCTAAGACTTCAGGTTAAGTTTTAACCTTAAGACTCAACCCTGAGACTTAGTCGTGAAATTTATCCATAAGACTTATCCCTAAAACTGAAAACTGAGACTTAAACCTAAGATTTAACCTCAAGACTTAACCCTAAAACGTAGCCCTGAGACTTATCCTTGAGCTTTAACCTTGATACTTAATCCTGAGACTTAGCCCTAAGACTTATCCCCAAGACATAACTCTAAGGCTTAACCCTAAGACTTAACCTTAAGGCTCAACCTTAAGACTTAACCCTGAGACTTAACCATAAGACTTATCCTCAAGATTGTACTCTAAGACTTAACCCTAAGACTTAAGATGAAGACTTAACCCTAAGACTCAATCTATGAGATGTAAACTTAAGACTTAATTAACCCTAAGGCTCAATCTATGAGATGTAAACTTAAGACTTAACCTTTAGGAATTAACCCTGACACTTAACCTTAAGGCTTAACCCTAAGACTTAAGCTTAAGGTTTAAACTTAAGACTTATCCCTAAGACATAATCCTGAGACTTAACCCTAAGACTTAACCTCAAGTTTAACTTCAAAACTTAACCCTAAGACTGAATCCTAAGACACAACTTGACCACGTAACCCTGAGACTTAACCTTGAGACTTTACCTTGAAATTTAACCCTGGGATTTAACCCTAAGTCTTAATGCTAAGACTTAACTTGAAGATGTACCATTAAGACTTAACCTTAAAGCGTAACCTTAAGATTTACACTCAATACTTAACCCTAAGACTTAACCCTATGACTTAAACTTAAGGTTAAACCTTAAGACAAAACCTGAAGACTTAATTCAAAGACTTATCCCTAAGACTCAACACTGAGACTTAAACCTAAGATTTAAGACTTAACCCTAAGACTTAGCCCCAAGACTTAAGTCTAAGACTTCAAGTTATGAATTAAACTTTAGACTTAACCCTAAGACTCAAGCCATAAGACTTCACCTAAAGACTTAACCTTAAAATTTAACCCTAAGACTGAACCCTAAAATATAACTTTTAAGACTTAACAATAAGACTGAACATTAAGACACAACCTTACGACTTCTACCCTGAGACCTAACCTTGAGACTTAACACTGAGATTTAACCCTAAGACTTAACTTTAAGATGTAACATTCGGACTTAACCTTAAAACTTAACCCTAAGCCTCAACCTTAAGAAGTAACTTGAAGACTTAACCCTGAGAATGAACTCTAAGACTTCAACTTCCTAATGAACGCTCAGATATAACCCTCAGACTTAAACTTAAGAAATAACCCTAAGACTTAACCTTAATATTTAACTTGAAGATGTAACCTTAAGGCTTAACCCTAAACTTAACCCTAAGAGTTAACCTTAAGTGTTGACCTTACAGATTTAACCCTAAGAGTTAACCTTAGGACTGAAACGTTAAGACTTAACCCTAAGACTTATCCCCAAGACGTAACTCTAAAGAGTTAACCCTAAGACTTCAGCTTGTGATTTAAACTTTAGACTGAACGCTAAGACTTAAAATTACGATTTAACATTAAGATTTAACCATAAGACTTAACCCTAAGACTTCAGGTTAAGTTTTAACCTTAAGACTCAGCCCTGAGACTTAGTCGTGAAATTTATCCATAAGACTTATCCCTAAAACTGAAAACTGAGACTTAAACCTAAGATTTAACCTCAAGACTTAACCCTAAAACGTAGCCCTGAGACTTATCCTTGAGCTTTAACCTTGATACTTAATCCTGAGACTTAGCCCTAAGACTTATCCCCAAGACATAACTCTAAGGCTTAACCCTAAGACTTAACATTAAGACTTAACCCTGAGACTTAACCATAAGACTTATCCTCAAGATTGTACTCTAAGACTTAACCCTAAGACTTAAGATGAAGACTTAACCCTAAGACTCAATCTATGTGATGTAAACTTAAGACTTAATGAACCCTAAGACTCAATCTATGAGATGTAAACTTAAGACTTAACCTTTAGGAATTAACCCTGACACTTAACCTTAAGGCTTAACCCTAAGACTTAAGCTTAAGGTTTAAACTTAAGACTTATCCCTAAGACATAATCCTGAGACTTAACCCTAAGACTTAACCTCAAGTTTAACTTCAAAACTTAACCCTAAGACTGAATCCTAAGACACAACTTGACCACGTGACCCTGAGACTTAACCTTGAGACTTTACCTTGAAATTTAACCCTGGGATTTAACCCTAAGTCTTAATGCTAAGACTTAACTTGAAGATGTACCATTAAGACTTAACCTTAAAGCGTAACCTTAAGATTTACACTCAATACTTAACCCTAAGACTTAACCCTATGACTTAAACTTAAGGTTAAACCTTAAGACAAAACCTGAAGACTTAATTCAAAGACTTATCCCTAAGACTCAACACTGAGACTTAAACCTAAGATTTAAGACTTAACCCTAAGACTTAGCCCCAAGACTTAAGTCTAAGACTTCAAGTTATGAATTAAACTTTAGACTTAACCCTAAGACTCAAGCCATAAGACTTCACCTGAAGACTTCACCTGAAGACTTAACCTTAAAATTTAACCCTAAGACTGAACCCTAAAATATAACTTTTAAGACTTAACAATAAGACTGAACATTAAGACACAACCTTACGACTTCTACCCTGAGACCTAACCTTGAGACTTAACACTGAGATTTAACCCTAAGACTTAACTTTAAGATGTAACATTCGGACTTTACCTTAAAACTTAACCCTAAGTCTCAACCTTAAGAAGTAACTTGAAGACTTAACCCTGAGAATGAACTCTAAGACTTCAACTTAATAATGAACGCTCAGATATAACCCTCAGACTTAAACTTAAGAAATAACCCTAAGACTTAACCTTAATATTTAACTTGAAGATGTAACCTTAAGGCTTAACCCTAAACTTAACCCTAAGAGTTAACCTTAAGTGTTGACCTTACAGATTTAACCCTAAGAGTTAACCTTAGGACTGAAACGTTAAGACTTAACCCTAAGACTTATCCCCAAGACGTAACTCTAAAGAGTTAACCCTAAGACTTCAGCTTGTGATTTAAACTTTAGACTGAACGCTAAGACTTAAAATTACGATTTAACATTAAGTTTTAACCATAAGACTTAACCCTAAGACTTCAGGTTAAGTTTTAACCTTAAGACTCAACCCTGAGACTTAGTCGTGAAATTTATCCATAAGACTTATCCCTAAAACTGAAAACTGAGACTTAAACCTAAGATTTAACCTGAAGACTTAACCCTAAAACGTAGCCCTGAGACTTATCCTTGAGCTTTAACCTTGATACTTAATCCTGAGACTTAGCCCTAAGACTTATCCCCAAGACATAACTCTAAGGCTTAACCCTAAGACTTAACCTTAAGACTTAACATTAAGACTTAACCCTGAGACTTAACCATAAGACTTATCCTCAAGATTGTACTCTAAGACTTAAGATGAAGACTTAACCCTAAGACTCAATCTATGAGATGTAAACTTAAGACTTAATGAACCCTAAGGCTCAATCTATGAGATGTAAACTTAAGACTTAACCTTTAGGAATTAACCCTGACACTTAACCTTAAGGCTTAACCCTAAGACTTAAGCTTAAGGTTTAAACTTAAGACTTATCCCTAAGACATAATCCTGAGACTTAACCCTAAGACTTAACCTCAAGTTTAACTTCAAAACTTAACCCTAAGACTGAATCCTAAGACACAACTTGACCACGTAACCCTGAGACTTAACCTTGAGACTTTACCTTGAAATTTAACCCTGGGATTTAACCCTAAGTCTTACTGCTAAGACTTAACTTGAAGATGTACCATTAAGACTTAACCTTAAAGCGTAACCTTAAGATTTACACTCAATACTTAACCCTAAGACTTAACCCTATGACTTAAACTTAAGGTTAAACCTTAAGACAAAACCTGAAGACTTAATTCAAAGACTTATCCCTAAGACTCAACACTGAGACTTAAACCTAAGATTTAAGACTTAACCCTAAGACTTAGCCCCAAGACTTAAGTCTAAGACTTCAAGTTATGAATTAAACTTTAGACTTAACCCTAAGACTCAAGCCATAAGACTTCACCTTAAGACTTCACCTGAAGACTTAACCTTAAAATTTAACCCTAAGACTGAACCCTAAAATATAACTTTTAAGACTTAACAATAAGACTGAACATTAAGACACAACCTTACGACTTCTACCCTGAGACCTAACCTTGAGACTTAACACTGAGATTTAACCCTAAGACTTAACTTTAAGATGTAACATTCGGACTTAACCTTAAAACTTAACCCTAAGTCTCAACCTTAAGAAGTAACTTGAAGACTTAACCCTGAGAATGAACTCTAAGACTTCAACTTCCTAATGAACGCTCAGATATAACCCTCAGACTTAAACTTAAGAAATAACCCTAAGACTTAACCTTAATATTTAACTTGAAGATGTAACCTTAAGGCTTAACCCTAAACTTAACCCTAAGAGTTAACCTTAAGTGTTGACCTTACAGATTTAACCCTAAGAGTTAACCTTAGGACTGAAACGTTAAGACTTAACCCTAAGACTTATCCCCAAGACGTAACTCTAAAGAGTTAACCCTAAGACTTCAGCTTGTGATTTAAACTTTAGACTGAACGCTAAGACTTAAAATTACGATTTAACATTAAGATTTAACCATAAGACTTAACCCTAAGACTTCAGGTTAAGTTTTAACCTTAAGACTCAGCCCTGAGACTTAGTCGTGAAATTTATCCATAAGACTTATCCCTAAAACTGAAAACTGAGACTTAAACCTAAGATTTAACCTCAAGACTTAACCCTAAAACGTAGCCCTGAGACTTATCCTTGAGCTTTAACCTTGATACTTAATCCTGAGACTTAGCCCTAAGACTTATCCCCAAGACATAACTCTAAGGCTTAACCCTAAGACTTAACCTTAAGGCTCAACCTTAAGACTTAACATTAAGACTTAACCCTGAGACTTAACCATAAGACTTATCCTCAAGATTGTACTCTAAGACTTAAGATGAAGACTTAACCCTAAGACTCAATCTATGAGATGTAAACTTAAGACTTAATGAACCCTAAGGCTCAATCTATGAGATGTAAACTTAAGACTTAACCTTTAGGAATTAACCCTGACACTTAACCTTAAGGCTTAACCCTAAGACTTAAGCTTAAGGTTTAAACTTAAGACTTATCCCTAAGACATAATCCTGAGACTTAACCCTAAGACTTAACCTCAAGTTTAACTTCAAAACTTAACCCTAAGACTGAATCCTAAGACACAACTTGACCACGTAACCCTGAGACTTAACCTTGAGACTTTACCTTGAAATTTAACCCTGGGATTTAACCCTAAGTCTTAATGCTAAGACTTAACTTGAAGATGTACCATTAAGACTTAACCTTAAAGCGTAACCTTAAGATTTACACTCAATACTTAACCCTAAGACTTAACCCTATGACTTAAACTTAAGGTTAAACCTTAAGACAAAACTTGAAGACTTAATTCAAAGACTTATCCCTAAGACTCAACACTGAGACTTAAACCTAAGATTTAAGACTTAACCCTAAGACTTAGCCCCAAGACTTAAGTCTAAGACTTCAACTTATGAATTAAACTTTAGACTTAACCCTAAGACTCAAGCCATAAGACTTCACCTTAAGACTTCACCTGAAGACTTAACCTTAAAATTTAACCCTAAGACTGAACCCTAAAATATAACTTTTAAGACTTAACAATAAGACTGAACATTAAGACACAACCTTACGACTTCTACCCTGAGACCTAACCTTGAGACTTAACACTGAGATTTAACCCTAAGACTTAACTTTAAGATGTAACATTCGGACTTAACCTTAAAACTTAACCCTAAGTCTCAACCTTAAGAAGTAACTTGAAGACTTAACCCTGAGAATGAACTCTAAGACTTCAACTTAATAATGAACGCTCAGATATAACCCTCAGACTTAAACTTAAGAAATAACCCTAAGACTTAACCTTAATATTTAACTTGAAGATGTAACCTTAAGGCTTAACCCTAAACTTAACCCTAAGAGTTAACCTTAAGTGTTGACCTTACAGATTTAACCCTAAGAGTTAACCTTAGGACTGAAACGTTAAGACTTAACCCTAAGACTTATCCCCAAGACGTAACTCTAAAGAAATAACCCTAAGACTTCGGCTTGTGATTTAAACTTTAGACTGAACGCTAAGACTTAAAATTACGATTTAACATGAAGATTTAACCATAAGACTTAACCCTAAGACTTCAGGTTAAGTTTTAACCTTAAGACTCAGCCCTGAGACTTAGTCGTGAAATTTATCCATAAGACTTATCCCTAAAACTGAAAACTGAGACTTAAACCTAAGATTTAACCTCAAGACTTAACCCTAAAACGTAGCCCTGAGACTTATCCTTGAGCTTTAACCTTGATACTTAATCCTGAGACTTAGCCCTAAGACTTATCCCCAAGACATAACTCTAAGGCTTAACCCTAAGACTTAACCTTAAGGCTCAACCTTAAGACTTAACATTAAGACTTAACCCTGAGACTTAACCAGAAGACTTATCCTCAAGATTGTACTCTAAGACTTAAGATGAAGACTTAACCCTAAGACTCAATCTATGAGATGTAAACTTAAGACTTAATGAACCCTAAGACTCAATCTATGAGATGTAAACTTAAGACTTAACCTTTAGGAATTAACCCTGACACTTAACCTTAAGGCTTAACCCTAAGACTTAAGCTTAAGGTTTAAACTTAAGACTTATCCCTAAGACATAATCCTGAGACTTAACCCTAAGACTTAACCTCAAGTTTAACTTCAAAACTTAACCCTAAGACTGAATCCTAAGACACAACTTGACCACGTAACCCTGAGACTTAACCTTGAGACTTTACCTTGAAATTTAACCCTGGGATTTAACCCTAAGTCTTAATGCTAAGACTTAACTTGAAGATGTACCATTAAGACTTAACCTTAAAGCGTAACCTTAAGATTTACACTCAATACTTAACCCTAAGACTTAACCCTATGACTTAAACTTAAGGTTAAACCTTAAGACAAAACCTGAAGACTTAATTCAAAGACTTATCCCTAAGACTCAACACTGAGACTTAAACCTAAGATTTAAGACTTAACCCTAAGACTTAGCCCCAAGACTTAAGTCTAAGACTTCAAGTTATGAATTAAACTTTAGACTTAACCCTAAGACTCAAGCCATAAGACTTCACCTGAAGACTTAACCTTAAAATTTAACCCTAAGACTGAACCCTAAAATATAACTTTTAAGACTTAACAATAAGACTTAACATTAAGACACAACCTTACGACTTCTACCCTGAGACCTAACCTTGAGACTTAACACTGAGATTTAACCCTAAGACTTAACTTTAAGATGTAACATTCGGACTTTACCTTAAAACTTAACCCTAAGTCTCAACCTTAAGAAGTAACTTGAAGACTTAACCCTGAGAATGAACTCTAAGACTTCAACTTCCTAATGAACGCTCAGATATAACCCTCAGACTTAAACTTAAGAAATAACCCTAAGACTTAACCTTAATATTTAACTTGAAGATGTAACCTTAAGGCTTAACCCTAAACTTAACCCTAAGAGTTAACCTTAAGTGTTGACCTTACAGATTTAACCCTAAGAGTTAACCTTAGGACTGAAACGTTAAGACTTAACCCTAAGACTTATCCCCAAGACGTAACTCTAAAGAGTTAACCCTAAGACTTCAGCTTGTGATTTAAACTTTAGACTGAACGCTAAGACTTAAAATTACGATTTAACATTAAGATTTAACCATAAGACTTAACCCTAAGACTTCAGGTTAAGTTTTAACCTTAAGACTCAGCCCTGAGACTTAGTCGTGAAATTTATCCATAAGACTTATCCCTAAAACTGAAAACTGAGACTTAAACCTAAGATTTAACCTCAAGACTTAACCCTAAAACGTAGCCCTGAGACTTATCCTTGAGCTTTAACCTTGATACTTAATCCTGAGACTTAGCCCTAAGACTTATCCCCAAGACATAACTCTAAGGCTTAACCCTAAGACTTAACCTTAAGGCTCAACTTTAAGACTTAACATTAAGACTTAACCCTGAGACTTAACCATAAGACTTATCCTCAAGATTGTACTCTAAGACTTAAGATGAAGACTTAACCCTAAGACTCAATCTATGAGATGTAAACTTAAGACTTAATGAACCCTAAGGCTCAATCTATGAGATGTAAACTTAAGACTTAACCTTTAGGAATTAACCCTGACACTTAACCTTAAGGCTTAACCCTAAGACTTAAGCTTAAGGTTTAAACTTAAGACTTATCCCTAAGACATAATCCTGAGACTTAACCCTAAGACTTAACCTCAAGTTTAACTTCAAAACTTAACCCTAAGACTGAATCCTAAGACACAACTTGACCACGTAACCCTGAGACTTAACCTTGAGACTTTACCTTGAAATTTAACCCTGGGATTTAACCCTAAGTCTTAATGCTAAGACTTAACTTTGAGATGTACCATTAAGACTTAACCTTAAAGTGTAACCTTAAGATTTACACTCAATACTTAACCCTAAGACTTAACCCTATGACTTAAACTTAAGGTTAAACCTTAAGACAAAACTTGAAGACTTAATTCAAAGACTTATCCCTAAGACTCAACACTGAGACTTAAACCTAAGATTTAAGACTTAACCCTAAGACTTAGCCCCAAGACTTAAGTCTAAGACTTCAAGTTATGAATTAAACTTTAGACTTAACCCTAAGACTCAAGCCATAAGACTTAGCCTGAAGACTTAACCTTAAAATTTAACCCTAAGACTGAACCCTAAAATATAACTTTTAAGACTTAACAATAAGACTGAACATTAGGACACAACCTTACGACTTCTACCCTGAGACCTAACCTTGAGACTTAACACTGAGATTTAACCCTAAGACTTAACTTTAAGATGTAACATTCGGACTTAACCTTAAAACTTAACCCTAAGTCTCAACCTTAAGAAGTAACTTGAAGACTTAACCCTGAGAATGAACTCTAAGACTTCAACTTAATAATGAACGCTCAGATATAACCCTCAGACTTAAACTTAAGAAATAACCCTAAGACTTAACCTTAATATTTAACTTGAAGATGTAACCTTAAGGCTTAACCCTAAACTTAACCCTAAGAGTTAACCTTAAGTGTTGACCTTACAGATTTAACCCTAAGAGTTAACCTTAGGACTGAAACGTTAAGACTTAACCCTAAGACTTATCCCCAAGACGTAACTCTAAAGAGTTAACCCTAAGACTTCAGCTTGTGATTTAAACTTTAGACTGAACGCTAAGACTTAAAATTACGATTTAACATTAAGATTTAACCATAAGACTTAACCCTAAGACTTCAGGTTAAGTTTTAACCTTAAGACTCAACCCTGAGACTTAGTCGTGAAATTTATCCATAAGACTTATCCCTAAAACTGAAAACTGAGACTTAAACCTAAGATTTAACCTCAAGACTTAACCCTAAAACGTAGCCCTGAGACTTATCCTTGAGCTTTAACCTTGATACTTAATCCTGAGACTTAGCCCTAAGACTTATCCCCAAGACATAACTCTAAGGCTTAACCCTAAGACTTAACCTTAAGGCTCAACCTTAAGACTTAACATTAAGACTTAACCCTGAGACTTAACCATAAGACTTATCCTCAAGATTGTACTCTAAGACTTAAGATGAAGACTTAACCCTAAGACTCAATCTATGAGATGTAAACTTAAGACTTAATTAACCCTAAGGCTCAATCTATGAGATGTAAACTTAAGACTTAACCTTTAGGAATTAACCCTGACACTTAACCTTAAGGCTTAACCCTAAGACTTAAGCTTAAGGTTTAAACTTAAGACTTATCCCTAAGACATAATCCTGAGACTTAACCCTAAGACTTAACCTCAAGTTTAACTTCAAAACTTAACCCTAAGACTGAATCCTAAGACACAACTTGACCACGTAACCCTGAGACTTTACCTTGAAATTTAACCCTGGGATTTAACCCTAAGTCTTAATGCTAAGACTTAACTTTAAGATGTACCATTAAGACTTAACCTTAAAACGTAACCTTAAGATTTACACTCAATACTTAACCCTAAGACTTAACCCTATGACTTAAACTTAAGGTTAAACCTTAAGACAAAACTTGAAGACTTAATTCAAAGACTTATCCCTAAGACTCAACACTGAGACTTAAACCTAAGATTTAAGACTTAACCCTAAGACTTAGCCCCAAGACTTAAGTCTAAGACTTCAAGTTATGAATTAAACTTTAGACTTAACCCTAAGACTCAAGCCATAAGACTTCACCTTAAGACTTCACCTGAAGACTTAACCTTAAAATTTAACCCTAAGACTGAACCCTAAAATATAACTTTTAAGACTTAACAATAAGACTGAACATTAAGACACAACCTTACGACTTCTACCCTGAGACCTAACCTTGAGACTTAACACTGAGATTTAACCCTAAGACTTAACTTTAAGATGTAACATTCGGACTTAACCTTAAAACTTAACCCTAAGTCTCAACCTTAAGAAGTAACTTGAAGACTTAACCCTGAGAATGAACTCTAAGACTTCAACTTAATAATGAACGCTCAGATATAACCCTCAGACTTAAACTTAAGAAATAACCCTAAGACTTAACCTTAATATTTAACTTGAAGATGTAACCTTAAGGCTTAACCCTAAACTTAACCCTAAGAGTTAACCTTAAGTGTTGACCTTACAGATTTAACCCTAAGAGTTAACCTTAGGACTGAAACGTTAAGACTTAACCCTAAGACTTATCCCCAAGACGTAACTCTAAAGAGTTAACCCTAAGACTTCAGCTTGTGATTTAAACTTTAGACTGAACGCTAAGACTTAAAATTACGATTTAACATTAAGATTTAACCATAAGACTTAACCCTAAGACTTCAGGTTAAGTTTTAACCTTAAGACTCAGCCCTGAGACTTAGTCGTGAAATTTATCCATAAGACTTATCCCTAAAACTGAAAACTGAGACTTAAACCTAAGATTTAACCTCAAGACTTAACCCTAAAACGTAGCCCTGAGACTTATCCTTGAGCTTTAACCTTGATACTTAATCCTGAGACTTAGCCCTAAGACTTATCCCCAAGACATAACTCTAAGGCTTAACCCTAAGACTTAACCTTAAGGCTCAACCTTAAGACTTAACATTAAGACTTAACCCTGAGACTTAACCATAAGACTTATCCTCAAGATTGTACTCTAAGACTTAAGATGAAGACTTAACCCTAAGACTCAATCTATGAGATGTAAACTTAAGACTTAATTAACCCTAAGGCTCAATCTATGAGATGTAAACTTAAGACTTAACCTTTAGGAATTAACCCTGACACTTAACCTTAAGGCTTAACCCTAAGACTTAAGCTTAAGGTTTAAACTTAAGACTTATCCCTAAGACATAATCCTGAGACTTAACCCTAAGACTTAACCTCAAGTTTAACTTCAAAACTTAACCCTAAGACTGAATCCTAAGACACAACTTGACCACGTAACCCTGAGACTTAACCTTGAGACTTTACCTTGAAATTTAACCCTGGGATTTAACCCTAAGTCTTAATGCTAAGACTTAACTTTGAGATGTACCATTAAGACTTAACCTTAAAGCGTAACCTTAAGATTTACACTCAATACTTAACCCTAAGACTTAACCCTATGACTTAAACTTAAGGTTAAACCTTAAGACAAAACTTGAAGACTTAATTCAAAGACTTATCCCTAAGACTCAACACTGAGACTTAAACCTAAGATTTAAGACTTAACCCTAAGACTTAGCCCCAAGACTTAAGTCTAAGACTTCAAGTTATGAATTAAACTTTAGACTTAACCCTAAGACTCAAGCCATAAGACTTCACCTTAAGACTTAGCCTGAAGACTTAACCTTAAAATTTAACCCTAAGACTGAACCCTAAAATATAACTTTTAAGACTTAACAATAAGACTGAACATTAGGACACAACCTTACGACTTCTACCCTGAGACCTAACCTTGAGACTTAACACTGAGATTTAACCCTAAGACTTAACTTTAAGATGTAACATTCGGACTTTACCTTAAAACTTAACCCTAAGTCTCAACCTTAAGAAGTAACTTGAAGACTTAACCCTGAGAATGAACTCTAAGACTTCAACTTAATAATGAACGCTCAGATATAACCCTCAGACTTAAACTTAAGAAATAACCCTAAGACTTAACCTTAATATTTAACTTGAAGATGTAACCTTAAGGCTTAACCCTAAACTTAACCCTAAGAGTTAACCTTAAGTGTTGACCTTACAGATTTAACCCTAAGAGTTAACCTTAGGACTGAAACGTTAAGACTTAACCCTAAGACTTATCCCCAAGACGTAACTCTAAAGAGTTAACCCTAAGACTTCAGCTTGTGATTTAAACTTTAGACTGAACGCTAAGACTTAAAATTACGATTTAACATTAAGATTTAACCATAAGACTTAACCCTAAGACTTCAGGTTAAGTTTTAACCTTAAGACTCAGCCCTGAGACTTAGTCGTGAAATTTATCCATAAGACTTATCCCTAAAACTGAAAACTGAGACTTAAACCTAAGATTTAACCTCAAGACTTAACCCTAAAACGTAGCCCTGAGACTTATCCTTGAGCTTTAACCTTGATACTTAATCCTGAGACTTAGCCCTAAGACTTATCCCCAAGACATAACTCTAAGGCTTAACCCTAAGGCTCAACCTTAAGACTTAACATTAAGACTTAACCCTGAGACTTAACCATAAGACTTATCCTCAAGATTGTACTCTAAGACTTAAGATGAAGACTTAACCCTAAGACTCAATCTATGAGATGTAAACTTAAGACTTAATTAACCCTAAGGCTCAATCTATGAGATGTAAACTTAAGACTTAACCTTTAGGAATTAACCCTGACACTTAACCTTAAGGCTTAACCCTAAGACTTAAGCTTAAGGTTTAAACTTAAGACTTATCCCTAAGACATAATCCTGAGACTTAACCCTAAGACTTAACCTCAAGTTTAACTTCAAAACTTAACCCTAAGACTGAATCCTAAGACACAACTTGACCACGTAACCCTGAGACTTAACCTTGAGACTTTACCTTGAAATTTAACCCTGGGATTTAACCCTAAGTCTTAATGCTAAGACTTAACTTGAAGATGTACCATTAAGACTTAACCTTAAAGCGTAACCTTAAGATTTACACTCAATACTTAACCCTAAGACTTAACCCTATGACTTAAACTTAAGGTTAAACCTTAAGACAAAACCTGAAGACTTAATTCAAAGACTTATCCCTAAGACTCAACACTGAGACTTAAACCTAAGATTTAAGACTTAACCCTAAGACTTAGCCCCAAGACTTAAGTCTAAGACTTCAAGTTATGAATTAAACTTTAGACTTAACCCTAAGACTCAAGCCATAAGACTTCACCTTAAGACTTAACCTTAAAATTTAACCCTAAGACTGAACCCTAAAATATAACTTTTAAGACTTAACAATAAGACTGAACATTAAGACACAACCTTACGACTTCTACCCTGAGACCTAACCTTGAGACTTAACACTGAGATTTAACCCTAAGACTTAACTTTAAGATGTAACATTCGGACTTAACCTTAAAACTTAACCCTAAGTCTCAACCTTAAGAAGTAACTTGAAGACTTAACCCTGAGAATGAACTCTAAGACTTCAACTTAATAATTAACGCTCAGATATAACCCTCAGACTTAAACTTAAGAAATAACCCTAAGACTTAACCTTAATATTTAACTTGAAGATGTAACCTTAAGGCTTAACCCTAAACTTAACCCTAAGAGTTAACCTTAAGTGTTGACCTTACAGATTTAACCCTAGGAGTTAACCTTAGGACTGAAATGTTAAGACTTAACCCTAAGACTTATCCCCAAGACGTAACTCTAAAGAGTTAACCCTAAGACTTCAGCTTGTGATTTAAACTTTAGACTGAACGCTAAGACTTAAAATTACGATTTAACATTAAGATTTAACCATAAGACTTAACCCTAAGACTTCAGGTTAAGTTTTAACCTTAAGACTCAACCCTGAGACTTAGTCGTGAAATTTATCCATAAGACTTATCCCTAAAACTGAAAACTGAGACTTAAACCTAAGATTTAACCTCAAGATTTAACCCTAAAACGTAGCCCTGAGACTTATCCTTGAGCTTTAACCTTGATACTTAATCCTGAGACTTAGCCCTAAGACTTATCCCCAAGACATAACTCTAAGGCTTAACCCTAAGACTTAACCTTAAGGCTCAACCTTAAGACTTAACCCTGAGACTTAACCATAAGACTTATCCTCAAGATTGTACTCTAAGACTTAACCCTAAGACTTAAGATGAAGACTTAACCCTAAGACTCAATCTATGAGATGTAAACTTAAGACTTAATGAACCCTAAGACTCAATCTATGAGATGTAAACTTAAGACTTAACCTTTAGGAATTAACCCTGACACTTAACCTTAAGGCTTAACCCTAAGACTTAAGCTTAAGGTTTAAACTTAAGACTTATCCCTAAGACATAATCCTGAGACTTAACCCTAAGACTTAACCTCAAGTTTAACTTCAAAACTTAACCCTAAGACTGAATCCTAAGACACAACTTGACCACGTAACCCTGAGACTTAACCTTGAGACTTTACCTTGAAATTTAACCCTGGGATTTAACCCTAAGTCTTAATGCTAAGACTTAACTTGAAGATGTACCATTAAGACTTAACCTTAAAGCGTAACCTTAAGATTTACACTCAATACTTAACCCTAAGACTTAACCCTATGACTTAAACTTAAGGTTAAACCTTAAGACAAAACTTGAAGACTTAATTCAAAGACTTATCCCTAAGACTCAACACTGAGACTTAAACCTAAGATTTAAGACTTAACCCTAAGACTTAGCCCCAAGACTTAAGTCTAAGACTTCAAGTTATGAATTAAACTTTAGACTTAACCCTAAGACTCAAGCCATAAGACTTCACCTTAAGACTTAACCTGAAGACTTAACCTTAAAATTTAACCCTAAGACTGAACCCTAAAATATAACTTTTAAGACTTAACAATAAGACTGAACATTAAGACACAACCTTACGACTCCTACCCTGAGACCTAACCTTGAGACTTAACACTGAGATTTAACCCTAAGACTTAACTTTAAGATGTAACATTCGGACTTAACCTTAAAACTTAACCCTAAGTCTCAACCTTAAGAAGTAACTTGAAGACTTAACCCTGAGAATGAACTCTAAGACTTCAACTTAATAATGAACGCTCAGATATAACCCTCAGACTTAAACTTAAGAAATAACCCTAAGACTTAACCTTAATATTTAACTTGAAGATGTAACCTTAAGGCTTAACCCTAAACTTAACCCTAAGAGTTAACCTTAAGTGTTGACCTTACAGATTTAACCCTAAGAGTTAACCTTAGGACTGAAACGTTAAGACTTAACCCTAAGACTTATCCCCAAGACGTAACTCTAAAGAGTTAACCCTAAGACTTCAGCTTGTGATTTAAACTTTAGACTGAACGCTAAGACTTAAAATTACGATTTAACATGAAGATTTAACCATAAGACTTAACCCTAAGACTTCAGGTTAAGTTTTAACCTTAAGACTCAGCCCTGAGACTTAGTCGTGAAATTTATCCATAAGACTTATCCCTAAAACTGAAAACTGAGACTTAAACCTAAGATTTAACCTCAAGACTTAACCCTAAAACGTAGCCCTGAGACTTATCCTTGAGCTTTAACCTTGATACTTAATCCTGAGACTTAGCCCTAAGACTTATCCCCAAGACATAACTCTAAGGCTTAACCCTAAGGCTCAACCTTAAGACTTAACATTAAGACTTAACCCTGAGACTTAACCATAAGACTTATCCTCAAGATTGTACTCTAAGACTTAAGATGAAGACTTAACCCTAAGACTCAATCTATGAGATGTAAACTTAAGACTTAATTAACCCTAAGGCTCAATCTATGAGATGTAAACTTAAGACTTAACCTTTAGGAATTAACCCTGACACTTAACCTTATGGCTTAACCCTAAGACTTAAGCTTAAGGTTTAAACTTAAGACTTATCCCTAAGACATAATCCTGAGACTTAACCCTAAGACTTAACCTCAAGTTTAACTTCAAAACTTAACCCTAAGACTGAATCCTAAGACACAACTTGACCACGTAACCCTGAGACTTAACCTTGAGACTTTACCTTGAAATTTAACCCTGGGATTTAACCCTAAGTCTTAATGCTAAGACTTAACTTGAAGATGTACCATTAAGACTTAACCTTAAAGCGTAACCTTAAGATTTACACTCAATACTTAACCCTAAGACTTAACCCTATGACTTAAACTTAAGGTTAAACCTTAAGACAAAACCTGAAGACTTAATTCAAAGACTTATCCCTAAGACTCAACACTGAGACTTAAACCTAAGATTTAAGACTTAACCCTAAGACTTAGCCCCAAGACTTAAGTCTAAGACTTCAAGTTATGAATTAAACTTTAGACTTAACCCTAAGACTCAAGCCATAAGACTTCACCTTAAGACTTAACCTGAAGACTTAACCTTAAAATTTAACCCTAAGACTGAACCCTAAAATATAACTTTTAAGACTTAACAATAAGACTGAACATTAAGACACAACCTTACGACTCCTACCCTGAGACCTAACCTTGAGACTTAACACTGAGATTTAACCCTAAGACTTAACTTTAAGATGTAACATTCGGACTTAACCTTAAAACTTAACCCTAAGTCTCAACCTTAAGAAGTAACTTGAAGACTTAACCCTGAGAATGAACTCTAAGACTTCAACTTAATAATGAACGCTCAGATATAACCCTCAGACTTAAACTTAAGAAATAACCCTAAGACTTAACCTTAATATTTAACTTGAAGATGTAACCTTAAGGCTTAACCCTAAACTTAACCCTAAGAGTTAACCTTAAGTGTTGACCTTACAGATTTAACCCTAAGAGTTAACCTTAGGACTGAAACGTTAAGACTTAACCCTAAGACTTATCCCCAAGACGTAACTCTAAAGAGTTAACCCTAAGACTTCAGCTTGTGATTT